>NW_027513666.1:1355000-1617714 GCF_048772815.1 Callospermophilus lateralis | reverse complement strand
GAGAAAGAGAGACAGAAATTCACATATTTCTTAACTTTAAAAACACATGGAGAATTATTTCAACAAATAATTGACTAGATTTATAACTCCTACCTTATATCATGCAAAAGGCAAGTACAACTACACACCATGCCTCTTCTGAACTGCTTGTATTTCTATTCTGTTTTGGTTATTTTTCTCATCATATTAGTATTAGTAGTCAGAGTCTATAAGGGTATGGGCTAGTGTCAAGGATTCAGTATTTCGAATGAAAAATTGAAAAATGAATCCAATGTGTATGCAAATATGTGCTACAAAAAAATCTTCCTTCTCTCATATAGAACAATGACTTGACATTACCATTGCCCCAAGTAAGTCACAATTAGAGGAGAAGAGTTAGAAAATCTGTAAATATATATCTGCAATGAAAATGCTCAGGAGTGCACAACCTTGGAGGTGGTAGAGGAGTTTCCAAAAGTAAGTGACATGGGAAATACTCCACAGACATGAAGATCTGCTGGCCTAAACACTTCTTGAGAAACTGCCTTTGAGGTTGGGCACTTGAAATATATGTTGTTTTCAGGAGCTTTCGCTTCCTTTATAGTGAGACCATCTAAGCTGGGTCTGCATCTATGTGACCTGGAGGACATGGCATCTTATTTTCCAATGAACATGAGGCAGCAATGCTGAATTCTCTCTTTGTAGGTAAACTATTGCCACTGGGGGCTAAGTGTCTCCCCGTGTGGACTGTGAAACAATTTGTTCATCTTCCACTTTTCGTGGTGTTTCTTGCTGCTGCACTGGTAGTTTGGTATTGGCATCACGAAATACAAGGAGTTCAACTGGGACACAGTGCTGGAGGGAGTTCTGTCACGTGTGGTACGTGTACCCTGGTCTACAGTAGAATGCACCAACCAGGCTTCTATCCCACATAGCTTGCCCCCTTGATCATAGCAACCTGATTCTAAACATTACTCTGAAACTTCTCCATATAACAAGATGCCTTTATATACAATGGTCTGATGGCTGCACCATGTCTGTCTCAAGACAATTGAAAGTCAATGGCAGATCCACATGGCCCCACCACAGATGTTTTATCACACACCTTCCCACCACTTCTCTAGGCCCACTACTCTGCAGTCTCCAACTTTCTGGCATCTCTGTTCTAAACATTTTCATGAAGCCCAGTCAATCAAGGCACTGTCTGGTATACTCATGATCAGCAAAAGTACATCAAAAGGTTCTCCAGTGCCATCTGGTCATGAAAATTTCTAAACATTCATGGTATTGATCTAGACAAATTTCAAGGATGAAGGTGGAGGCACTGTGGGTTTCAATTCATTCAGGGACCATTAAATGTTGAGGAAGCTCATTTCAATGAAAGATCTGGAGAACACTCACAGGCAAGGCTTCCCAAAGAGTGGCCAAAAGGTCACATGAAGCCAGGCCCATTGAGGTCTACAATGTGAGGTCCATGTGTGTTTTGACTCTCAACTATGGGTGCCAAGTCTTTCAGAATAAAATCATGTGATATCCTAGCTGAGATTCTCAGTACTCTTGGGAAAGCCACCCTGGGCCTAGATCTCGGTTTCAAAGGGCGACTCTCATGTGTGGCCTCCTGAAATCGCAACACAATTCATGGCAATACTTATCTGAGGTCAGTTCCAGAACTCATTCTCTAAGGGGAATCACACCAGTGTTCAAGCCCAGTTGGACCCAGTCATCTCTTCCATCTGCCACACAAATGACCACAATTAAAACCAAAACACTCCCACATTGTCCTCATCTTCTTCCACATAGACACTCCTCATAACCTCTGGCTGGAGTTTTTCATGAGGGGCACAGCCCAAGACAGTGGCCCAAATAAGCTTTCTTGCCCCTCATTTGCCTAAACTCAGGGTGGCCTGGACACCCTTCCTGTGAACCAGGAGTGATTAAATAGGCCTGCCATTAATACTGCTCCACTTCTCCACTTTGAGGCCTTCTTACGGTGGGGTTTAGTTTCTTCTTTTTTAAAAAAAAATTGAAATTTAATTGGAAAGTTAAAAAAAATTGTATTGCAGAATATTAAATTTCTTATGCAAAAGCCTTTATCTTGTTTGTGAGGGAAACCTTGATGCCTTGCCAATCTGGTTATATGGAGACACTGAAAATTTTCTGTTACATACTACATGGATGAATGGCTACAGCACATCATTTTTTCAAACTGAAAGGCAGATAACAGCAAGTAAGATAACAAATAAAAGCCAATTTTATTAAAAAATAAAGTTGTAAAATGTCTCAAATATTGGAAATTAAATTCCTTTTTTTTTCTTTTTTTTGGTTGTTCAAAAGCTCATGCTATATCATCTTTCATACATTTGACTCATTTGGGTTATGAACTCCCATTTTTACCCCAATACAAATCGAAGAATCACATCAGTTACACACTCACGTTTTTACATAATGGCATATTAGTGATTGTTGTATTCTGCTACCTTTCCTATCCCCTACTATCCCCCTCCCCTCCCCAACCATCTACCCTCTATACCTCATCTGCTATTGTTCAATTCTCTCCCTTGTTTCCCCCCCTTTCCCCTCACAACCTCTTATATGGAATTTTGTGTAACATTTAGTGTCTCCTACCATTTCCATATGCTTTCCATTCTCTCTCCCTTTCTCTCCCCCCACTCATCTCCATTTAGTGTTAATATTTTCCTCATGCTCTTCTTCCCTGTTCTGTTCTTATTTGCTCTCTTTATATCAAAGAAAACATTTGGCATTTGTTTTTTAAGGATTGGCTAGCTTTGCTTAGCATTATATGATCTAATGCCATCCATTTCCCTTCAAATTCAATGATTTTTGTCATTTTTTAATGCTGCATAATACTCCATTGTGTATAGATGCCCCTTTTTTTATCCATTCGCCTATTGAAGGTCATCTAGTTTGGTTCCACAGTTTAGCTATTATGAATTGTGCCGCTATGATCAGTGATGTGGCAGTATCCATCTGTGAAGTTTCTGTTCAGGTCCTTGGCCCATTTGTGGATTGGTTTATTTGTTATCTTATTGTTTAATTTTTGAGTTCTTTGTATATTCTAGATATTAGGGCTCTATCTGAAGTGTGAGAGGTAAAAATTTGTTCCCAAGATGTAGGCTCTCTATTTACCTCTCTTATTGTTTCTCTTGTTTCGAAAAAAACTTTTTAGTTTAAGTAAGTCCCATTTGTTGATTCTTGTTATTAACTCTTGTGCTATGGCTGTCCTATTAAAAAATTTGGAGCCCAACCCCACAGTATGTACATCGTAGCCAAATTTTTCTTCTATTAGATGCAGTGTCTCTGATTTTATATCTTGCTCCTTGATCCATTTAGAGTTAACTTTTGTGCATGGCGAGAGAAAGGGATTCATTTTCATTTTGTTGCATATGGATTTCCAATTTTCCCTGGACCACTTGTTGAAGATGCTATCCTTCCTCCATTGCATGCTTTTAGGCCCTTTTTCAAATATAAGAAAGTTGTACTTTTGTGGATTGGTTTCTGTGTCCTCTATTCTGTACCATTGGTCCAGCTGACTTTTGTGATACCAGTACCACGCTGTTTTTGTTACTATTGCTTTGTAGTACAGTTTGAACTCTGTTATCGCTATACATCCTGATTCACACTTCCTGCTTAGAATTGCTATTGCTATTCTGTGTCTATTGTTTTTCCATATGAAATTCATGATTGCTTTATATATTTCTACAAGAAATGCCATTGGGATTTTGATTGGCATTGCATTAAACCTGTAGAGAACTTTGGGTAATATCGCAATTTTGATGATGTTAGTTCTGCCTATACATGAACAGGGTACATTTTTCCATCTTCTAACATCTTCTTCTATCTCTTTCTTTAGAGTTATGTAACTTTCATTGTATAAATCTTTCACCTCTTTTTTTAGGTTGATTCCCAAGTATCTTATTTTCTATGAGGATATTGTGAATGGAGTGGTTTTCCTCATTTCAATTTCAGAAGTTTTGTTGCTGATATACAGGAATGCCTTTGATTTTTTCTTGTTGATTTTATATACTGGCACTTTGCTGAATTCATTTATTAACTCTAGCAGTTTCTTTGCATACCCTTTAGGGTTTGTTAAATATATTATCATGTCATCCTCAAATAGCGAATATTTAAGTTCTTCTTTTTCTATTTTTATGCCTTTAATTTCTTTTGTCTGTCTAATTTCTCTGGCTAGTATTTCAAGAACTAAACTGAATAGAAGTGGTGATAGAGGGCATCTCTGTCTTGTTCCAGATTTTAGAGGGAATGCCTTCAGTTTTTCTCCATTTAGGATGATGCTAGCCTGAGGTTTAGCATATATAGCTTTTACCATGTTGAGGTAAGTTCTTGTTATCCCTAATTTTTATAGTGTTTTGAACATAAAGGAATGCTGTACTTTGTCAAACGCTTTATCTACATCTATCGAGATGATCATATGGTTTTTGTCTTTAAGTCTATTGATGTGGTGGATTACATTTATTGATTTCCATAAATTGATCCAGGCTTGCATCCCAGGGATGAATCCTACTTGATCATGAAGCACAATTATTTTGATATGCTTTTGTATTCAATTCACCATGATTTTATTGAGAATTTTTGCATCCAAGTGTATTAGAGGTATTGGTCTGTAGTTTTCTTTCTTTGAAGTGTCTTTGTCTGGTTTTGGAATCAGGGTGATGTTGGCCTCATAGAATGAATTTGGAGGAACTCCTTCTTTTTCTATTTTTTGAAATTGCTTGAAAAGTATTGGTATTAATTCTTCTTTGAGGGTTTTGTAGAACTCCACTGTATACCTATCCGTTCCAGGGCTCTTTTTGGTTGGTTGTCTTTTGATGGTTTCTTATTTTTCTTCCTTTGTTATTGGTCTATTTAAATTGTGGGTGTCTTCCTGACTCAATCTGGGCAGATCATATGACTTAAGAAATTTATCGATATCTTCTTTATCTTCTATTTTATTGGAATATAGGGTTTCAAAATACTTTCTAATTATCTTCTGTGTTTCTGTAGTGTGTGTTGTGATATTTCCATCTTTATTCCATATGTTAGTAATTTGAGTTCTCTCTCTTCTTCTCTTCGTTAGCATGGCTAAGGGCCTGTCGAACATATTTATTTTTTCAAAGAACCAACTCTTATTTATTTCAATTTTTACAATGTAGATTTTTTGTTTCAATTTCATTGATTTCTCCTCTACTTTCAATTATTTCTTGTCTTCTACTACATTTGATGTTGTTTTGCTCTTCCTTTTCTAGGTTTTTGAGGTGTAGTGTGAGTTCATTTATTTGTTGTTGTTTTTTTCTATTTTTGAGGAAAGAATTACAAGAAATGAATTTCCCTCTTAAAACGGCTTTCATTGTGTCCCATACAATCCGGTATGTTGTGTCTCTATTGTCATTTGTCTCTAAGAATTTTTTTATCTCCTCCTTTATGTCTTCTGTAACCCACTGATCATTCAGTAACATATTGTGCATTTTCCATGTGATGTAGAATTTTTCCTTCCTTTTTTTTTCATTGATTTAAAGTTTCAATCCATTATGATCAGATATGGTGCATGGTATTATCTCCATACCTTTATATTTACTAAGAGTTTCCCTATTGCATAATATATGGTCTATATTGGAGTAGGATCAATGTGCTGCTGAGAAGAACGTGTATCCACTTGATGATGGTTGATATATTTTATATATGTGGGTTACGTCTAGGTTATTGATTGTGCTATTGAGTTCTATAGTATCTTTATTCAGCTTTTGTCTGGAGGAAGGCAAGAGACTTCATCCACTATGACTGCCCTTTTTGCCATTTTAGTTTTGGATGCACACATGGGATCTTTCTTTAGATCCATCAGGTGCTGAGAATCTAAGCCACAGGCTCACACAGGGCCTAGATGCAGATTCAGAAACATCCCTTTCCAAAGCAATTAAGCAAAGAGCCACAGGTGATGCCCATTTATTTCCATTTGAAAACTGTTTTCTTCAGTCTTCACAAAGGGGTTGCCGGAGGCAAAGACCTTCCTGACATTCAGGGCAACAGACAGGGAAGCAAAAGGCCCAAAGCAGGGTTTCTCCACTGAGACTTTCTTGGTCACACTGATATCTGAGTTTTCTGAGATACTCGCCATTCCCTTCAGCTATCCAGTACAATGCCATGTCACAGTGCTTGGGGTGGTACATATCTTGGACACAAAACCATGAGCGTATTCTAGAGAGTGGCCAGAATTCAGGAAGAAAACAGGAACTTAGGAAGATGGCGAGTGTTGCCCATTTATAAGGCAAGCTGCAGTTCATTCATAAATTGCACAGGATGAATGCTGGGAAGCTTTCTAGTAGACTGGACAAATCCCTTGATGCATTTTCTTTTCTAATGTCTATAACCACGGACACAATGGGATATATAGACACAGAAACACTCACCTTGTCAAATGACTTACTAGAAACAGTCCACTCCAAAACTAACAAACCACCTTTCCTACCTATTCTGAGAACAGGAGACAAAACAACAAACCCACAACCACACCAACAAAGGCACCTCCTTCCCCCAGTAGGTCTCTGACTATCCAGAGTGTCCTCTGACTGGTGGGCCATGATATATTCCCCCATATTGGGGTGTCCTGTCTCTGATCTGGTCTCCGTGGCCAACTCTGTGATGCTGTCAGAAGCCAGCGATGAGCCACTACCTGCTTTCTCAGGAAAGGCCCCTCTTCAGATCTTCCTGGCATTTGGCCAACCTCACATCAGTATGTACCAAGAAAGACTGACTCTGTCCTTGGTAAATCCAAACAAGTTTGACCAGTGGGACTTGCACTGGGACTGGCTTTGGGTGCCTGGCTTCCTGGATCCCATGTTCAGAGAGTTTCATCACCAAGGAAGTAAGTTGAGTTCATTTCCTTCAGGAACTGAATGAGGTCACTACCCTGGCAACCACATTTTCCTAACAGTTCCTTCCGAGGGTCCCATCAGATGGAGGCTGCACCTACTTGCTCTGACATTTTCACAAGTTAGAATGGTATATCAACCATAGGCACCCGGGATCAACTCTCCACACAGGCCTGGTTTGGTCCATCTTCACTACATTAAGAAAAGAGAGGCTGATTCAGACACATCCTTTCATCATGACCAGGATGTTTTCCATGTAAGATGACTTTTGCTCTCTCAGGTCCCTCATAGCTGCCTACATCTTCTCCAGGGATTATTTCTGCATGGACTTTTGATGTTGTCAGCTGGTGGAAGATCCCCTACCTTCCTGTATTGTAAGACCAACTCTGTTCCTGCTCTTCTGTAAATGAGATTGAGGGAACAGTGTATGGTTAGGGTTAATAGCATGTTCGATTTGGGTTAGGAATAATAATGCTTGATGAATAATGGTATTGGGAACCTGTGATATTTATAAGAATATAGACGTGAAATATATGTATGAGAACAGAGATCTAGGAAAGATTTGAAGCCCAGATAGGAATTGAAACCACGATTGGTATACTTAGCTTGAATTATGTTCTGCACCGAGGTCTCAGATAAATCGATATACAATGGCATAGGACCGTGTACCTCGGATGTTTGAATGTAGAAGAGAACATGCAGTCAAAAAGGGATAGTCTGTAGGATTAGGAAGATAGTCAGTAGGTTTAGGAAGAATAGTGAGTATAGGAGTTGGACCAAAAGTTCTTTAGCAATAGGGTTTCAGATAGAGAGTGAATGTAAATGTCAGCACATTTGAAGTTACAGTCACAATGATGAACTGGGGACAATATGTAGAAAAGCAGATATCAATAGGGACATTAAGAAATCAGGCATAGTATAAAGTGAGTGATAGGATTAGATATTTTCAAAAGGCTTGAGGTTGAATATATAATCTTAGGAAAAAACAAATATGTAGTAACAAAGAGGATTGACATTTGAGAGCATTACTCAACCTGGACAGATGTTTTTAATAATCCATGCTCACTTTCCATTTAGGCTTTGGTACAATCATACGTGTGACCTTTGCATTTTGTGTCCAGAATACTACTGTGATAAATGTATATGTAGATCAGGTGACATGAGTCTTTCTTCCACCATTATGGGGAGCAATATCCTGAAAACATATAAATTAGTACTGGGGATACGAAAAGGTGTACCCTGTGTTGATGATTATTCAGATGATGCATGAATAGACCATATTGTGAATAAAGTATATAACTGGTTCCAACTTTAAATAATGGATTGAATTTGCATCTGAAAAAAAATATATGAAATCTTATATTGATATACATACATTCATTCCAACCTGTTATATATCTAATGGTAATATTAGGGTTACAGTTTATCATGAAGAGTGAGTTTTGCTTGAACAATGATAATGGAATCGAAAATAATGTGTTTAGAATGAAGTCAAGTGAAAAGACCAGTAGAGAAATATGGAGGAATACATGTGTTCTGAAATAGTAAGTAATTGAAAGTGAACCAAATGCCTATAAATTTGTGAAGTTGTGAATGAAAAAAATATATCCTATGATGTACATAAACTGAAGAAATTTTAATGTACCAGTGTTTAATAAAAATGAACTTCAAAATACACATCATGTCCCATAGAAATCTATTTGCATTGATGTTAAACTGGGTCAGTTACAGTAGAAATATTAGGATTTGTAAGCACCATTCACTGAACTTAGTTTTCAGTAGTAGGAAACCAATATGTATTTCAGGTGGTTGAGTATTTCTTAGAATAATGTTGTGTAAAGTTGATTATACACCCAAATACATGAATACGAATGAATTTAGGGAGTGAATAATAAGATACATATATTTCATATTTTGGAAATTCTGGAGAATATATATATATATATATATATATATATATATATATATATATATATATATATACACACACACACACACAAATACACACACACAAATTAATATGTAGAAATATATATGCCAATTGAAATTCATCATAAAATATAATTCATCCACATATCCAAAAATATTCATTTTACTTAACATGAATTTATGTATAATGTTTTTTACTAGGAAGCTCACCCATAGGTTGAATTTTCAGTTCAATCAGTATTTAGGGGGAGTCATCTCTTTTCACAATTTTTATATTCCAATGTCAGTGAGCTCACAAGAATGTACGTGGGATACCAGGTAGGATAGTATATGTGCATAAAAAATACATGTGCTGAATAGGATACAGAGAAAGGGAGACAGGAATTTACATATGTGATAACTTTAAAAACTCATGAAGAAATATTATAATAAAAAGTTGACTAGATTTAAAACACATACTCTTGATAAAGCAGAAGGCAAATACAAGTATACACCATGCTTCCTATGAAAGGACTGTATTTCTATTCAGTTATGTTTCTTTTTCTCCATCATATTAGGATTAGTAGTCAGATTCTAGTAGGGTATGGGTTGGTAACAGGGATTCAGTATTTCAAATGGAAAATAGAAAAATTAATCTAATGTGTATGCAAACATGTACTACAGGAACAACTTCCCACTCTCTTCCAGAACAATGGCTTGACATAACCATCACTCCAAGTAAGACACAATTAGAGGAGAGGAGTTAGAAAATCTGTGAATACATATGAGAAATGTAAAATGCTCAGAAGTTCACAACACTGGAAGTAGAAGAACAGTTTCCAAAAGTAAGGGAGAGGGTAAACACTTCACAAACATGGAGCTCTGCTGGCCTAAAGACTTCTTGAGAAACTTCCTCTGTGGTTGGGCACATGAAATATTTGTAATTGTCAGGAAATTTAGTTTCGTTTGTAGTGACACCATGAAATCTGGGTCTGCATCTATGTGACCTGGAGGACATGGTTCCTTATTTTCTAATGAAAATGAGGCAGCAGTTCTGAATTCTCTCTTTGTAGGTAAACTGTGGCCACTGGGAGCTAAGTGTCTTCCCGTGTGGTCTGTGAAGCCATTTGGTCATGCTCCAATTTTCAGGGTGTTTCTTACTCCTGAACTGGGAGTTTCGTATTAGATTCATGAAATACAAGGAGTTCAACTGGGACACAATGATAGAGGGAGTTCTGTCACGTGTGGTTTGTCATGGTCGACAAGAGAATGTACGAACCAGGCTTTAATCCCACATAGCTTTCCCACTTGACTATAGCAGCCTGATTCTGATCATTGCCCTGAAACCTCTCCATATAAAAAGATGCCTTTACATATAAGGGTCAGCTGCCTGCACCATGTCAGTCGCAAGTCTTTTGGAAGCCAATGGAAAATCCAGGTGATCCTACCAAAAATATTTATTTACACACCTACAGTCCACTGCTCTATGCCCACTACTCAGCAGGCTCCAACTTACTGGCATCTCTGTTCTACAACATTTTCACGAAACCCAGTCAATCAAGGCACAGTTTGGTACCATCATGATCAGCAACACGACATTCAAAGTTTATCCAGTGCCACCTGGTCATGGAAATTTCAAAAATTTCATGGTATTTTTCTAGCCATTTTTCAAGGATGAAGTTGGAGGCACTGTGGGTTTCAATTAATTCAGGAACCATTAAATGGTGAGGAAGCTCATTTCAATGAAAGCTCTGGAGATCACTCACGGGGAAGGCTTCCCAAAGAGTGGCCAAAAGGTCACATGAATCCAGGCCCATTGAGGTATACAAAGTGAGATCCATGTGTGTTTGTATTCTCAACTAAGGGTCCCAAGTCTTTAAGAATTAAATCATGTGATATCCTGGCTCAGAATCCCCGAGCACTGTGGAAAGCCATCCTGGGTCTAGATCTCAGATTACAAGGGTGATTCTCATGCGTGACCTCCTGAAATCCCAACACTATTTTTTGCAATACTTCTCTGAGGTCAGTTCCAGAACTCAGTCTCTAAGGGTAATCACACCAGAGTTCAAGCTCCGGTGGACACAGTCATCTCTTCCAACTACCACACAATTGACCACAATTAAAACCAAAACACTCCCATATGGCCCTCATCTCCTTCCATATAGACACTCATCATAACCTCTGGCTGGAGGTTTCCATGAGGGGCGCAGACCAAGACAGTATCCACAATAATCTACCTTGCCCCTCATTTGCCTAAAGTCAGGGTGGCCTGGACACGCTTCCTGTTAACCAGGAGTGATCAAATAGGCCTGATGTTAATACTGTTCTGCTTGTCCAATTTGAGGCCTACTGACTGTCAGATATTGATTCTTTATGTGAATTGGAGTCATGAGAAAACCCAAGCACCTATGGGCTAGCCTCTGCAGGTTTTGAAGAACTCGTTTGACCCAAAGGATTCCTATTCTCACTTGATGGAGGTCAGGAACCTTACAGAGGAAGGCGAGAGACTTCATGCCAATGACTGCTCTTTTGGCCATTTTGGTTTTGAATGCACGCATGGGAAATTTCTTTAGATCCCTCAGGTGCTGAGAATCTAAGCCACTGCCTCATACAGAGCCAAGGGGCTGATTCAGACACATCCCTTTTCAAAGCAGTTAAGGAAAGAGCCACATGTATGCCCAATAATTTCCATTTGAAAACTGTTTTCTTCAGGCTTCACAAAAGGGTGGCCTGAGTCAAAGACCTTCCTGAAATTCAGGAAAACAGAACAATAGGTAAGCAAATGGTCCAAAGCAGGGTTGCTCCACTGAGAATTTCCTGGTCACACTGATACTTGAGTTTTCTGAGATGCTTGCCATTTCTTTCAGCTATCCAGTACATGGCCAGTCACAGAGCTTGAAGGTGGTACATATCGTGAACAAAAAACCATGGTCCTATTCTGTAGAGTGGCCAGAATTCAGAAAGAAAACAGGAACTTAGGAATATAGCAGGTGTTGCGCATCAATAGGGCAAGCTACAGTCCATTCATAAATGGGGCAATTTGAATGCTGAGAAGCTTTCTACTAGACAGGACACATCCATTGATACATTCTCTTTTCTAATGCATACAACCACGGACACAGTGAAATACTGAGATATAGAAACACTCGCCATGTCAAAAGACTTACTAGAAACACTAAACTTCAATCCAAACAAACCGACTTTAATACCTATTCTAGGAAAATGAGACAAAACCACAAACCCACAACCACACCCACAAAGGCACCTCCTTCCCCCAAGTAGGTCTGTGACTATCCAGAGTGTCCTCTGACTTGTGGGCCATAATATGTTCCCCCAAATTGGCCTGTCCTGTCTCAGATCTGGTCTCCTTGGCCAACTCTGTGAAGTTCTCAGTAGCCAGCGGTGAGCCACTACCTGCTTTCTCAGGAAAAGCCCCGCTTCAGAGATTTCCTCTCATTTGGCCTTCCTCACATCTGTAGGTACCAACAAAGACTGACTCTGTCCTTGCTGAATCCAAACAAGTGAGACCACTGGGACTGGGACAGGGACTGGCTCTGGGTGCCTGGCTTCCTGGATCCCAAATTCAGAGAGTTTCATCACCAAGGAAGTTAAGTGAGGTCCCTTCCTTCAGAAATTGAATGAGGTCACTGTCTTGGCAACCACTTTGTCCTAACTGTTGCTTTCAAGGGTCCCATGATACGGAGGCTGCCCCTACTTTCTGTGACACTTTCACAAGTTAGAATGTTATATCAACAATAGGCACCCAGGAATAGATCTCCACACAGGCCTAGTTTGGTCCAACTTCTCTACGTTAAGAAGAGAAGCTGATTCATACACAACCTTTTATCCTGACCAGGTTGTTTGCCATGGAAGATGACTTTTGGTCTCTCAGGTCCTTCATAGCTGCCTACCTCTTCTCCAGGGATCATTTCTGCATGGACCTTTGAGGTTCTCAGCAGGTGGAAGATTCCCTACATTTCAGTATTGTAAGATCAACTCTTTCCCTGCTCTTCTGTAAAGTTAGATTGAGGGAACAGTGTATGGTTATGGTTAATAACATGTTCGGTTAGGGTTAGAAATCATTCTGCTGGATGAAAAATGGTATTGGGAACTTGCTATGTGTATAAGAATATATAGGTGAAATATATGTATGAAAACAGAAATCTAAGTATGATTTGAAGTCCAGAAGGGCATTGGGCTCTTGATTTGGATATGCAGCTTGAATTACGTTCTGCAGAGGTGTCTCAATTAAATCGATATACAATGCCATAGGACCTTGTACCTTGGATGAATTAATGTAGAAGGAACATCTAGTCGAAAAGGGATAGTCCGTAGTGAAAGGTTAATAAAATAGGTACTTGTCACTTCCTGTTTTTCTGTATGCTTAACAAAACACTGTTGAACTCTTGAGAAATGTTTGCTAATCTTGTTTCCAGAATGTTCTGTTCCCAACTGCCAAACTGCAGAATGTACTCCCTCACTCAGTGTCATGCAAACCGCCCACATGCCCTCACCCATTAGTAAACTTCCCTCTCTTCCCTCTCCAAGGAAAGTATATAAGCTGTGCTTAAGGTGTTCTCAGGGCTCTCTGCTCTATTTAAGTGAGTTCTGAGCCACAGCATGCTGAACCCCAAATAAACCCATTGCTGTTGCATGAGACAGACTCTTGGTGGTCTCTTCCTTCGACACTCGCCCGACGTTTACATATTGAGGTTCCACCGAGTTCTGGCAGTGGCAGACGAGAGACCCCAATGGGCTCCTCTCGGAGCAAGTAAGGCGCCTCTTTCTGGTTTCAGGTTTCATGTTAGGGCTTGGCAAAATCTCTGGCGATGAAGAGCCTGAGCTCCCTCCGAAGGTGGCTGAGAGACGTTTCACGGAGACACAGGGCACCTCCCTGAGGGACGCCGCAGAAAACTTGGGAAATTAAGGAACAATAGTCTCCTCAACTCAGTGATATTTTGTTTCAGATTCGGTATTGTCATCCCATCAGGTTTTGCCGGCTACTCATTCCTGGTTTCAGTGTTTGACGTCCATTGCCTGTGTTAATGGTCTTGTCTTATCTGTGTCATGTGTTCTTGCTTTTGCTGTTTGTGTACCTTTCATTATGGGACAGAGCAGTTCAATGCCTCTGTCCCTGACCCTTGATCACTGGAACAAAGTCCGCTTAAGAGCTCAGAATCTTTCTTGTTTTAGTAAAATGCTGGACCTGGCAGAATCTCTGTGCCTCAGAATGGCCCACCTTTGAATTCGGATGGCCCCTAGAAGGATCTTTCTACTTCGCACTAATTTAAAAATTCAGAGATATTATCTCAGCCGGGGACACATAGCCATCTGGATCAACAGCCATATATCTTAACTTGGCAGAACATCTGCAAATCTCCTCCTCCATGGGTGAAGCCTTTCCTTGCCCCTGCCTCTGCTCCTACTCCTTCCCCCATGATCTCTCAAACCCTCTCAACCTCCTCCTCCTCCACCCCCTGTTCTCCCCGAGTCACAGATTTGACTCTACTGGACTCTTCTTCCCTTACTAATCCCCTGCCCTTGTCCCCTAACCCACAACACCCTCAAATGGATTTCCCTGCTTCTGACTCAGCCTCTTTACCATTGGAGGAAGCTAAGCTGGTAATAGGGTCTGATAATGGACCGGTGTTCATGGCCCAGGTAAGTCAGGGGTTAGCCAGGAACCAGGGAATTAATTGGAAGTTATATTGTGCTTATAGATACCCGAGTTCAGGACAGGCAGATAGAATAAATTGAACCATTAAAGAGACCTTAAGAAAATTAAACTTAGAGAACAGCATAAAAGATTGGACTATGCTCCTGCCTTATGCAATGTTTCATGCAAGAAATACTCCCTCTGTTTCTTTGAGTAACCTTAGCCCCTGTGAAATTCTCTATTGTTGCCCTCCTGCAGTAAGGGACCTAAGCCCGACTCAAAGACCTAACCATTCCATCCACACCCCCTTGCTTGACAGACTTAAAGCTCTAAAAAGAACTCAGTGATACCTGTGTAAACAGCTGGCCACTGCCTATCAAACTGGGGACAAAGGGACTCCACATCGATATCAAGTAAGAGACTTCATCTACGTAAGACGACATCAGCTATCATGCTTGAAACCCCGCTGGAAAGGACCATAGCCGGTGCTACTTATAACACCTCCAGTGGTAAAGGTAGACCGAATCAATTTCTGGATCCATGCCTCTCATCTCAAGTCTGCGCCCTGTCCAGACTCTGGCTGGAAACTGGAAAAGACTGGTAAAACCTTCAAATTGCGTATTCGCCATGTGGATAAGTCTGTGGACTCTCTCCTTGGCCACAAGTAGTCCTAAGCCACATCAGCCCATTCAGCAGTGATGGCTGATCACAAATCCTACTGGAAAAGAAGTATAATCTATCTCGCATACAGCCCCCTGAGGGACCTGGTGGCCATCACTCCTCCCAGACATTTGTCAGCTGGCTATAGGTCTTACCTATTGGGATATCCCTGATGAAGAGGATACCACTAAAATTCCATTAAATTACTTCTGTACCATAGATAATGGAAACAAACATTATGGATGAAGGGACATGCAAGCCAGATGCAGGTTGGCTAGCCTAGATTACTATGTTTGCCGGGCAGACTCTCAAAGCCACAGTCACGGCTGTGTGGGGGGAAAGCCGACTTCTTCTGTAAGTCATGGGGATGTGAGCAAACAGGGGCTGCCTGATGGAACCCAAACTCCTCATCAAATTCAGTACACATCATTGGCCATATTACCAATTAGATAAGAAAAACCGATGGCCCCCAGAGGGGTCTCTAGATCCTCAAATTCTGCGTGACCTTTTCCCTCCTTCACTCACATCCTGAACTATGCTTCTCCAATAGATCCTCACCCTCAGCCTTCTGCTCCAGACACTCTGCTGTCACTCCCACCTCAGCAACCTGATTTCTCCCCTCCAATTACTAGATCAAAAACCCAAACCTCTGCCGGTTCTCAGACCATTGCCTCCTTGCTGAGGCAGCAGTTACTGAAGTACCCCTCCACCCACTCACTCCTCTCTTGTCCTGTCAGTGCCCGCACTGGGTCCCGCCAGGTCTTCTTACCAGCTAAACCAAAGCTCAAACCAGCTGAGGAGAGCCCTCAGTCCCCTATCTAAGATGTAATAAAAATGGCCTTTAAAGTTGGTTTGTCATCACTGAAAACAGTTTACTAATAATTAAACGTCCCTCATATGCGTTTTGAGATACTCACTCCCATCATCCTCTCTGCTCTACCTGTTCTACTGCTCAAGTTTTTGTTGCTAGGAAAATCTCAAACCCGTTTCCCATTATTCTTTTACATCTCTCCTTCCTCATTCTCAGATCCACGGAGCTGATCTCAGCCCACCTTCCCCGTCTTCCCCCTCTGCACTAGGCCCACAGAAAAGTCTTAACTGACCTTCTCCAGAAGTCTTCACCATAGCTGACTTTAGGACTTTCAGCAAATGAGTCCCTATAAAAGAGTTCAATGTAGATAAACTTCCTCTTTTCGTGTTGCCCTGTTCTACTTGGCCAGTGGCTAAAAAAATCAGCACTTCTCAGGTAGACACCCTTTTACTAGTTTTTCACAAAATATGTGAACAAGGCCTCTGTCCTTGAGCTGGGGATTCACAGAGATGGCTACATTTCTAAGATAAAGAAGTTACCAACTGGTCTCCATCGTAACAGCTGGCAGGGGTAAAATAAGAAAGGGAAGAAAAAGCTCTCCCCCTCCCAGGTGTCCTTTAAAAGTTAACTTGCCCAGAACAGGTGAAAAACAGGAACAAATACTGCGTTTTTGAACTTCTGAAGACTGTGAGCTTCTGAGCACCTTCCCTTACATGTTGGGTACAAAATTCTGAAACTACCTAAACTTGAGTTTCAGGGGATTAATTGATTACAACAGAAGCAATGCCCTCTGAATCCAGTTGCAACCAAATAGGACTGTTTCCCTGTCTTTAGTGCTATCTTAGGTGCCTTGCCTTGTCCGTCCTTACAACAGAATAATTCTATGTACTTAAACCTTGTTTATGTTTTCATGAAATGGTCAACAGATGTGATTAATCGTGTAATGGTGCAGATGTTTCCCAGAGTGCTCTATTATGAAGCAGGTTCATTTGAAGATCAAATAGGGGGACATACAACCAGGTTCCACTGGGAGCATATATCCCTCACTTTAGCCATCATATTAGGAATAGGATTTGCTGCACGGGTGGGCCCAGGAACCACTGCCCTTGTCCATGTGACACAATAAATGACCCAATTAGAAGCAGCAATAGACCAAAACTAAGATATTAGAAACCACCATCAGAGCTTTGCATGAAACTTTAACCTCTCTCTCTGAAGTTGTTTTACAGAACAGTTGAGGTTTGGACCTCCTCTTCATTAAAGAAGGGGGCCTTTGTGCTGCATTGAGGGAAGAATGTTGTTTTTATGCCGAACATACTGGAGTCTTAATAAAATCTATGAGTAAATTAAAAAGACACATTAAAGAGCATCAACAAGAGAGAGAGAGACCCAAAAAGGGTTGTTTGAGTCTTGGTTCACACAGTGCCCCTGGTTAACTACGTTTTTATCAACCCTGGCCGGTCCAATAATAATCCTCATATTATTGATAACTATAAAACCCTGTTTTCTCAACCGTGTAATTTCTTTTCTCCAGGCTCAAATTGGACGAGTTAAACTTATGGTAATACCCCACTAGGAGACATAGAATGTGAAACCCCCCAATGATAATTTTTATGATTAAAAGTAGCCAGAAGAAGAAGTGAGGAATGAAAGGTTAATAAAATAAGTACTTGTCACTTCCTGTATTTCCCTATGCTTAAAAAAAAACTGTTGAAATCTTGAGAAATGCTTGCAAAACTTGTTCCCAAAATGTGCTGTCCCCAACTGCCAAACTACAGAATGTACTCCCTCACCCAGTTGCATGCAAACTGCCCACTCGTCGTGACCCATCAATAAACTTCCCTCTCTGCCTTCTCCAGGGAAAGTATACAAACTCTACTTAAGCTATTCTCAGGGCTATCTGCTCTATTAAAGTGAGCTCTGAGCCCCAGCATGCTGGAAACCCAATAAACCTTTTGCTGTATCATGAGTACTCTGTTGGTCGTCTCCTTCTCCGAAGCTTGCCCGACATTTACTTGGATGATTGAATGTAGAAGAGAACATCCAGTGAAAAAGGTATAGTTGGTAGGATTAGGAAGATAGTCAGTAGGTTTAGGAAGAAGAGTGAGTATAGAATTTAGAACAAAAGTTCTTTAGCAATACGGTTTCAGTTAGAGAGTGAATGTAAATGTGAGCACAGTTGAAGAGTCAGTCACAATGATGAACTGGGGAAAATATGTAGGAAAGCAGGTATCACTAGAGACATTATGAAATCAGGGAAATTACAAAGTGAGTGACAGGACTAGATATTTTGAAAAGGATTGAGTTTGAATATATAATCTTAGGAAAAAACAAATATGTAGACACCAATAGGATTGATATTTGAGAGCATTAGGCAAATTTCAGGTGCATGAATATTTCAGAGAATAATCTTGTGAATAGTTGATTATAAATCCAGATACATGAACATGAATGAATTTAGGGAGTGTATATGAGACACATATATTTCATTTTTTGAAATATCTGGAGAGTGTGTGTATATATATATATATATATATATATATATATATATATACACACACACACACACACAAAACACACACAGACAAAAAAGCAGCAATATATATGTCAATCAAAATTCATCATATAATATATATTATCCACAGATCTAAAAATATTCATTTTACTGAACATGGATTTATGTATAATGTTGTTCAACTAGAAAGCTCACCCATATGTTGAATATTCAGTTTCAATGGGGTTTAGTAGGAGTGATCTTTTCTCTCAATTTGTATCTGCCAAGTCAGCCACCTCACAAGAATGTACGTGTGGTACCAGGTAGCCAACCTGATTCTGAACATTGCCCATAAACCTATCCATATAACAAGATGCCTTTACATATAAGGGTCTGCTTGCTGTACCCTGTCAGTCACAAGGCATTTGCAAGCCAATGTCAGATCAACATGGCCCCACCACACATGTTTTATCACACACCTTCACATCACTGCTCTAGGCCCACTAATGAGCAGGCTCCAACTTACTGGCATCACTGTTCTACACAATTTTCATGAAACAAAGTCAGTCAAGGCACTGTCTGGTACACTGATGGTCAGCAACAGGATATCCAAAAGTTCTCCAGTGCCACCTGGTCATGGGAATTTCAAAAATTTCATGGTATTTATCAAGCCATTTGTCGAGGATGAAGTTGGAGGCTCTTTGGGTTTCAATTTATTCAGGAACCATTACATGTTGAGGAAGCTCATTTCAATGAAAGCTCTAGAGAACACTCAAAGGCAAGACTTCCCAAAGTGTGGCCAAAAGGTCACATGACGCCAGGCCCATTGAGGTCTACAATGTGAGGTCCATGTGTGTTTTGACTCTCAACTGTGGCTGCAAAGTCTTTCAGAATAAAATCATGTGATATCCTGGCTGAGATTCCCAGTGCTCTGGGGAAAGCCACCCTGCACCTAGATCTCAGGTTCCAAGGGCGACTCTCATGCATGGCCTAGTAAAAACCAAACACAATTCATGAAAATACTTGTCTGGAGGTCAGTTCCAGAATTCATTCTCTAAGAGGAATCACAACAGAGTTCAAGCCCAGGTGGACCCAGTCTTTTCTTCTAAGTGCCACACAAATTACCACAATTCCAAACAAAACGCTCCCACATAACCCTTTTCTTCTTCCATATAGACACTCATCATTACCTCTGGATGGAGGTTTCCATGAGGGGCGCAGGACAGGACAGTGTCCAAAATAACCTCCCTTGCCCCTCATTTGCCTAAAGTCAGTGTGGCCTGGAAATCCTGACTGTGAAACAGGAGTGATCAAATCGGCCTGCCGTTAATACAGCTTGGCTTCTCCAATTTGAGGCCTACTGACTGTAGGGTTTAGATTCTTCATGTAAATTGGGGTCATGAGAAAACCCAAGCACCTATGGGATAGCCTCTGCAGGGCTTTGAAGAACTCTTTTGAAACAAAGGATCCCTATTCTCACTTGATGGATGTCAGGAACCTTAGAGAGGAAGGTGAGAGTCTTCATAAACAATGATTGCTCTTTTGGCCATTTTGGTTTTTAATGCACCCATGGGATCTTTCTTTAGATCCATCAGGTGCTGAGAATCTAAGCTACAGCCTAACACAGGGCCAAGAGGCTGATTCAGACACATCCCTTTCCAAAGCAATTAAGCAAAGAGCCACAGGTGTTGCCCATTCATTTCCATTTGAAAACTGTTTTCTTCAGGCTTCACAAAGGGGTGGCCTGAGGCAAAGAACTTCCTGACATTCAGGGCAACAGAACAATAGGTAAGCAAAAGGCCCAAAGCAGGGTTTCTCCACTGAGATTTAATGGTCACACTAATATCTGATTTTTCAGAGATGCTCGCCATTCCTTTGAGCTATCCAGTACATGGTAATGGCACAGAGCTTGGAAGTGGTACATACCTTAGACATAAAACCATGAGCCTATTCTGGAGAGGGGCAGAAGTCCAGAAGAAAACTGAAACTTAGGAAGATTGCAGGTGTTATCCATCGAAAAGGCAATCTGAAATCCATTCATAAATTGGACAGGATGAATGCTGGGAAGCTTTCTACTAGACAGGACACATCCATTGATGCATTTTCTTTTCTAATATCTGCAACCACGGACACAGTGTGATAGACAGACATAGAAACACTCGCCTTGTCAAATGACTTACTAGAAACAGTTCATTCCACACCAAAAAAAGCGCCTTGCCTACCTATTCTCTGAACATGAGACAAAACCAGAAACCCACCCCCATACCCACAAAGGCACCTCCTTCCCCCAAGAAGTTCTGTGACTATCCGGAGTGTCCTCCGACTGGCGAGCCATACTATATTCCCATGGAATGGCCTGATCTGTCTCAGATCTGGTCTCCTTGGCCAACTCTGTGCAGGTGTCAGGACCCAGAGGTGAGCAACTACCTGCTTTCTCAGGAATGACCCCTCTTTAGAGCTTTCCTGGCATTTGGCCATCCTCACATTAGTAGGTACCAAGAAAGACTGACACTGTCCTTGGTAAATCCAAACAAGTGAGACCACTGGGACTGGGACTGGGACTGGCTCTGGGTGCCTGGCTTCATGAATCCCAAGTTCAGAGATTTCCATCACCAAGGAAGTGAGGTGAGGTCACTTCCTTTAGGAACTGAATGAGGTCACTGCCTTGGCAACCACTTTGTCCTACCAGTGGCTTCCAAGTGTCACATGAGAAGGAGGCTGCCCCTACTTCCTGTGACACTTTCACAATTTAGAATGGTATACAACCATAGGCACCCAGAAACAGCTACCCACACAGGCCTGGTTTGGTCCATCTTCTCTAAATTAAGATGTGAGAGGCTGATTCAGACAGAACCCTTCATCCTGAACAGGTTGTTTGCCATTGAACATGACTTTTGTTCTCTCAGGTCCTTCATAGCTGCCTACATCTTCTTCAGTCAACATTTCTGCATGGAACTTTGAGGTTCTCAGCAGGTGGAAGATCCCCTACTTTCCTGTATTGTAAGACCACCTCTGTCCCTCCTCTCTGTAAATTTAGAATGAGGGAACAGTGTATGGTTAGGGTCAATAACATATTTGACTTGTGTTAGGAATCATTCTGCTGGATGAATAATGGTATTGGGAACCTGCAAAATTTATAAGAATATATATTTGAAATATAAGTATGAAAACATAAATCTAGTTACGATTTGAAGCCAGAAAGGGCATTGGGCCCTTCTTTGGGATATTTAGCTTTGAATTACATTCTGCATTTTAGTCTCAGATAAATCTATACACAATGGAATAAAACCTTGCACCTCAGATGCCTGAATGTCAAAGAGGACATCCAGTCAAAAATGGATAGTCGGTAGGATTTGGAAGATAGTAGGTTTAGGAAGAAGAGTGAGTCTTCGAGTTGGACCAATAGTTTTTTAGCAATAGGGTTTCGTTTAGAGAGTGAATGTAAATGTCAGCACATGTGAAGAGTCAGTCACAATGATGAACTGGGGAAAATATGTAGGAAAGCAGGTCTCAATAGAGACATTAGGAAATCAGACAAATTATAAAATGCGTGATAGGATTAGACATTTTCAACAGGGTTGAGGTTGAATATATAATCATAGGAAGAAACAAATATATAGTCCCCAACAATATTGACACTTGGGAGAATTAGGCATCCTGGACAAGGATGTTTTTAGTAATATATACTCACTTTCAATTTAGGGTTTGGTACAATCATAAGTGTGACCTTTGCATTTTTGTCCAGAATATTACTGTGATAAAATGTATATGTAGATCAGGTGACATGAGTATTTCTTCCACCATTATGGGAAGCAATATTTTTAAAAGCCATAAATTAGTATTGGGTATACAAATAGGTGTACCCTGTGTCAATGAATATAGAGATGATGCATGAATAGATCGTACTGTGAATAAATAATATAACTGGATCCAACTTTAGAAATTGGAATTAGAATAAATTGATTCTGAAAATATACAGGAAATCTTATATTGATATTGGTATACATACATTCATTACAACCAATTATAAGTCTAATGGTAATATTAGGGTTACGGTTTATCATGAAGTGATTATGGAAATCAAAAATAATGTGTTTGTTAAGAAGTCTCATGAAACGACCAGTCGAAAAACCTGGAGGACTACATGTGTTCGGAAGCAGGAAGTGATTGAAAGTGAAACAAATGTCTTTAATTTTGAAATTTTGGGTGAAAAATTTATCCATGGATGTGCATAAACTGAAGAAATAGTACTGTACCAGTTTTAAATAAAAATGAACGTCAAAATACAAATCATGTCCCATAGGAATCTACTTGCATTGATGTTAAACTTGGTAAGTTACTGTAGAAATATTAGGATTTGTATGCACCTTTCACTGAAGTTTGTTTTCAGTACTAGGAAACAAATAAGTATTTCAGGTGGATGAATATTTCTGAGAATAATCTTGTGCAAAGTTGATTACAAAAATCCACATATATGAATATGAATGTATTTAGGGAGTGAATAAAAAGACACATATATTTCATTTTGTGAAAAATCTGGAGAGTATATATATATATATATATATATATATATATATATATATATATATATACAAAACACACACAGACATTATAAAGTGGCAATATATATGCCAATCGAAATTCATGGTGAAATATATATCATCCATAGATCCCGAAATATTAATTTTAATGAACATGGATTTATGAATAATGTTGTTCAACTAGGAAGGTCACACATAGGTAGAATTTTAAGATCCAACAGCATTTAGCAGGAGTGATCTCTTCTCATAATTTGTATCTGCCATGTCAGCCACCTCACAAGAATGTATATGTGATACCAGGTAGGATTCTATATGTGCATGTAAAAATACATGTGCTGAATAGGCTACAGAGAAATGGATACAGGAATTCACATATTCATTAACTTTAAAAACACATGGAGAACTATTTCAATTAAAAATTAACTAGATTTATAACACCTAACCTACATAATGCAAACGGCAAGTCCAACTATACACCATGCCTCTTCTGAACTGCTTGTATTTCTATTCTGTTTGAGTTATTTTTCTCCATCATATTAGGAATAGTAGTCAGAGTCTAGTAGGGTATAGTTTCGTGTCAGGGATTCAGTATTTTGAATGGAAAATTGGAAAATGAATCCAATGTGTATGCAAATATGTGCTACACAAAAATCTTCCCACTTTCATCCACAACAATGCCTTGACATTACCTTTGCCACAAGTAAGACACAATTAGAGGAGAAGAGTTAGAAAATACGTGAATACATATCTGGAATGGAATACGCTCAGGAGTTCCCAACCTTGGAGGTGATAGAGCAGTTTCCATAAGTAAGGGACATGGTAAACACTCCACAAACATGGAGCTCTGCTGGCCTAAATACTTCTTGAGAAACTGCCTCTGAGGTTGGGCACTTGAAATATATGTTGTTGTCAGGAGCTTTAGCTTCCTTTATAGTGAGCCCATCAAAGCTGGGTCTGCATCTATGTGACCTGGAGGACATGGTTTCTTATTTTCCAATGAACCTGAGGCAGCAGTGCTGAATTCTCTCTTTGTAGGTAAACTGTGGCCACTGGGGGCTAAGTGTCACCCCGTGTGGACTGTGAAGCCATTTGGTCCTCTTCCACTTTCTGTTGTGGTTCTTGCTGCTACACTGGGACTTTGGTATTTGCTTCATGAAATACAACAATTTCAACTGGGACACAGTGCTGGAGAGAGTTCTGTCACTGTGGTGGGTCACGGTCTGCAGGAGAATGCACCAACCAGGCTTCTTTCCCACATAGCTTGCACCATTGACCATGTCAACCTGATTCTGAAAATTGCCCTGAAACCTCTCCATATATCAAAATGCCTTTACAAATAAGGGTCTGCTGGCTGCACCATGTCCTTCACAAGCCATTTGGTAGCCAATGGCCAAACCACATGGACCTACCACAGATGTTTTATCACACACCTGCACACCTGCCCACCGCTGCTCTAGGCCCACTACTCAGCAGGCTCCAACTTACTGGCATCTTTTTTCTACATTATTTTTATGAAACCCAGTCAATCAAGGCACCCTCTAGTATACTCATGATCAGCAACAGGACACCCAAAGATTCTCCAGTTCCACCTGGTCATGGGATTTTCAAAAATTTCATGGTATTTATCTAGCCATTTTTCAAGGATGAAGTTGGAGGCACTGTGGGTTTCAAGAACCACTAAATGTTGAGGAAGCTCATTTCAATGAAACTCTGGAGAACTCTCATAGGCAAGGCTTCCCAAAGAGTGGCCAAAAGGTCAAATATAGTCAGGCCCATTGAGGTATACGTTGTGAGTTCCATGTGTGTTTTGACTCTCAACTATGGCTACCAAGTCTTTAAGAATAAAATCATGGGATATCTTGGCTGATATTCCCAGTGCTCTGTGGAAAGCCACCCTGGGCCTTGATCTCAGTTTATAAGAGCGACTCTCATGCGTGGCCTCCTAAAATTTCAACACAATTCATGCAATACTTCTCTGAGGTCAGTTCCAGAACTCAGTCTCTAAGGGGATTCACACCAGACTTCAAGCCCAGGTGGACCCTGTCATCTCTTCCAACCGTCACACAAATGACCACAATTAATACCAAAACAATCCCACATTGCCCTCCTCTTCTTCCATAAAGGCACTCATCATAACATCTGGCTGGAGGTTTCCATGAGGGGCACAGCCCAAGACAGTGTCCAAAATAAGCTCCCTTGGCCCTCATTTGCCTAAAGTCAGGGTGGCTTGGACACCCTTCTTGTGCACCAGGAGTGATCTGTAAGGGTAAAAGAAATTGAAATTAAAGTGTAAAAGTTAAAGTGTAAAAGACCGGGTGTTGTAAAGTTTTTAAGCAGCAAGGCTTGAGTTAAAATGTAAAGGACCAGGTATTGTTAAGTTCCTATGCTACACGCAAAACCTGAAATTCCTGTAGCTTGTAGGACAATTCCCGGACTACCCAGTAAATATTCCCCCTGACCGCCTGGTTTTTTAATAACCTAGGACCCTGTGAGGCCTGGCACAGAGGCATTGCAGGGCCTAAACCAATCATTTTGAATGTGTACCCCGCTTTAGAACTGACCTATCACTCCCGCCTTACATGTTCCCACCAATAAATAAACTAATCATGTTTAGGAATTGTTGTTTGATTTTCCTGTGGTGTATGATGATTTCTAAAAGGAGACTGTAATATATGTAAAGTCCCGCCCTGCCCAAAAAGTGTACTTAAGCACTGCTCAACCCCTGCTCGGGGCTCTGGGATGCTCTCCCATCTTGAGTGAGCACGTAGCCCCAGCATGCTGGATTGGATCCTCAATTAACGCCTTTTACTGTTGCATGAGCCACAGTTTCTTGATGGTCTCTTCCTCCAACATTCGCCGGAACCTTACATTTGGTGCATTGGCCGGGAATCACGCAGCACAGGACAAGGAGACCTCAACGAACCTTTCTGGGGGTAAGTAAGGCGCCTCTTTCCTTCAAAAATGATTATGGAAATCGAAAATAATGTGTTTGGAAAGAATCTCATGAAAAGAACAGTCAAGAAACATGGAGGAATACATATGTTCTGAAGCAGGAAGTAATTGAAAGTGAACCAAATGCCTACAGATTTGTGAACTTGTGGATGAAAAGTTATATCCTATGATATCCATCAACTGAAGAAATAGTAATGTACCAATGTTGAATAAAAATGAACTTCAAAATACACATCATGTCCCATAGGATTATACTTGCATTAATGTTAAACTGGGTCAGTTACCATGCAAATATTAGGATTTGTAAGCACAATTCACCGAAGTTTGTATTCAGTACTGGAAAATAAATATGTATTTTATGTGGATGAATTTTTCTGAGAATAATCTTGTGCAAATTTGATTACAAATCCACATACATGAATATGAATGTATTTAGGGAGTGAATAATAAGACACATATATTTAATATTGTGAAAAATCTGGAGAGTATATATATATAAATATATATATATATATATATATATATATATATATATATATATATATATATATATTTATAAAGATAAAAACACAGACATTAAAATGTAGCAATATATATGCCAATCAAAATTCATCATGAAATATATATCATCCTCATATCCAAAAATATTCTTTTTACTGAGCATGGATTTATGTATAATGTTGTTCATCTAGGAAATTCACCAATTTGTTGAATTTTCAGTTCCATCAGTATTTAGGGGGAGTGATCTCTTTTCACAATTTGTATCATCCAAAAACAGTGAGCTCACAAGAATGTATGTGTGATACCAGGTAGGATTCTAAATATGCATAATAAAATACATGAGATGAATAGGCTACAGAGAAAAGGAGACAGAAATTTACATATGTGTTAACTTTAAAAACTCATGGAGAAGTACTACAATGAAAAGTTGACTAGATTTATAACACATACACTTGATAAAGCAGAAGGCAAGTCCTAGTATACACCATGCCACCTATGAATGGCCTGTATTTCTATTCTGTTAGGTTTCTTTTTCTCCATCATATTAGGATTAGTAGTCAGAGTCTAGTAGGGTATGGGTTAGTGTCAGGGATTCAGTATTTCAAATGGAAAATAGGAAAATGAATCTAATGTGTATGCGAATATTTGTTAGACAAAAATCTTCCTACTGTCATCCAAAAAAATGCCTTGATATTTCCTTCACCACAAGTAATACACAATTAGTGGAGAAGAGTTTGAAAATCTGTGAATATATATCTGGAAAAGAAAATGCTCAGGAGTTCACAACCTTGGAGGTGGTAGAGGAATTTCCAAAAGTAAGGTAAAGGGTAAACACTTCACAAACATGGAGCTCTGGTGGCCTAATTAATTTCTGAGAAACTGCCTCTGAGTTTGGGCCCTTGAAATATTTGTTGTTGTCAGGAGCTTTCGCTTCCTTTGTAGTGAGACCATCAAAGCTGCGTCAGCATCTATGTGACCTGGATGACATGGTTCCTTATTTGCAATAGATCATGAGGCAGCAGTTCTGAATTCTCTCTTTGTAGGTAAACTGAGGCCACTGGGGTCTAAGTGTCTAACCATGTGGTCTGTGAAGCCATTTGGTCATACTTCACTTTTCGTGGTGTTTCTTACTGCTGCACTGGGAGTTTGGTATTGGCTTCACAAAATACAAAAAGAAAAACTGGGACACAGTGCTATAGAGAGTTCTCTCACGTGTAGTGGGTGAGGGTCTGCAGGAGAATGCACCAACCAGGCTTCTATCCCCAAAAGCTTTCACCCATGTCCATATCAACCTGATTCTGAATATTGCCCTGAAACCTCTCCATATAATAAGGTCCCTTAACTTGTATGGTTCTGCTGGCTGCACCATGTCAGTCACAAGGCATTTGGAAGCCAATGGCAGATCCACATGGCCCAACGACAGATGTTTTATCATACACCTGCCCACCACTGCTCTAGGCCAACTAGTCAGCAGGCCTCAACATTCTGGCATCTCTGTTCTCACCGTTTTCATGAAACCGAGTCAATCAATGCAATGTCTGGTACACTCGTGATCAGCAATAGACATCCAAAGGTTCTCCAGTGCCACCTGTTCATAAGAATTTAAAAAATTTCATGGTATTTATCTAGCCAATTTTCAAAGATAAATTTGGAGGCACTGTGGCATTCAATTCATTCGGGAACCATGAAATGGTGAGGAAACTCATTTCAATTAAAGCTCGGGAGAACTCTCAGAGGCAAGGCTTCCCAAAGAGTGGCCAAAAGGTCACATTAAGCCAGGCCCATTGAGGTCTACAATTGAGGGCCATGTTTGTTTTGACTCTCAACTATGGCTTCCAAGTCTTTCCAAATAAAGTCATGTGATATCCTGGCTGAGATTCCCAGTGCTCTTTGAAAGCTATCCTGGGCCTAGATCTCAGTCTCCAAGGGCAACTCTCATGCGTGGCCTCCTAAAATCCCAACACAATTCATGCCAATACTTCTCTGAGATCTGTTCCAGAACTCAGTCTCTAAGGGGAATCACTCCAGAGTTCAAGCACAGGTGGACCCAGTCATCTCTTCCAACCACCACACAAATGACCACAATTAAACCAAAACACTCCCACATGGCCCTCATCTTCTTCAATTTAGAGACTCATCATAACCTCTGGCTGGAGGTTTCCATGAAGGGCGCAGCTTAAGACAGTGTCCAATATAAGCTCACATGCCCCTCATTTGCCTAAAGTCAGGGTGGCATGGAAACTCTTCCTGTGAAGCAGCAGTGATCAAATAGGCCTGCCAATAATACTGCTCTACTTCTCCAATTTGAGGCCTATTCTCTGTGGGGTATAGATTCTTTATGTGAATTGGGGTCATGAGAAAACTCAAGCAACTATGGGCTACCCTCTGCAGGGCTTTGAAGAATCCATTTGAGTGAGTCGAGGAGTTGGACCAAATGTTCTTTAGATATAGAGTTTTGATTAGAGAGTGAGTGTAAATGTCAGCATATGTGAACAGTCAGTCACAGTGATAAACTGGGGAAAATGTGTAGGAAAGCAGATATCAATAGAGACATTAGGAAATAAGGCAAAGTACAAAGTGAGTGATAGGATAAGACATTTTTAACAGGGTTCAGTTTCAATATATAATCTTAGGAAGAAACAAATATGTAGTCACCAATAGGAATGGTATTTGAGATCATTAGTTAATCAGGGCATGGATGTTGTTAGTAATACATGCTCACTTTCAATATAGGCTTTGATACAATCATAAGTGTGACCCTTGCATTTTGTTTCAGGAATATTACTGTGATGAAATGTATATGTATATCAGGTGACTACAGTATTTCTTCCACCATATCTGAAAGCAATATTTTAAAGACTTAAAAATTAGTATTGGGGATACAAATAGGTATACCATCAGTCTACGAATATAGAGATGATGCCTTAATAGACCATACTGTGAATAAATAATATAACTGGTTCAAACGTTAAATAATGGATTGAATTGATATCTGAAAATATATAGGAAATCTTATATTGATATACATACATTCATTCCAACCAGTTATACATCTAATGGTAATATTAGCGTTATGGTTTATCATGAAGAGTGTGTGAGTTTGGCTTCAAAAGTGATTATGGAAATCAATAATACTGTGTTTGGAAAGAATCTCATGAAAAGAACAGTCAAGAAACATGGAGGAATACATGTGTTCTGAAGTAGGAAGTGATTGAAAGTGAACCAAATGCCTATAAATTTGTGAAATTGTGGATGAAAGGATATATCCTATAATGTCCATAAACTGCAGAAATAGTAATGTACCAATGTCAGAATAAAAATGAACTTCAAAATACACATCATGGTCCCATAGGTGTCTACTTACATTGATGTGAAACTGGTTCAGTCACTGTAGAAATATTATGAATTGTATACACCATTCACTTAATTTACTTTTCAGTACTAGGAAAAAATATGTATTTAAGGTGGATGAATATTTCTAAGAATAATTTTGTGAAAAGTTGATTATAAATCTACATACACACACATGAGTTTATTTAGGGAGTGTATAATAAGACACATATATTTCATATTTTGAAAATCTTAAGAGTAGATATCTATATCTATATAGATAGATAGATAAATAGATAGATACACACATACACAGACATTAAAATGTAGCAATATATATGCCATTCGAAATTCATCATGAAATATATATCATCCACGTATCCAAAAATATTCATTTTACTGAACATTTATTTATACATAATATTGTTCATCTAGGCAATTCACCCATAGGTGGAAATTCCAGTTCCATCTGTATTTAGAGGGAGCGATCTCTTATCACAATTTGTATCTTCGAAAATAAGCGATCTCACAAGAATGTACATGTGATACCAGTTAGAATTCTAAAAATGCATAAAAAATACATTTGATGAATAGGCTACAGAGAAAGGGAGACAGAAATTTACATATGTGTTAACTTTAAAAACTCATGGAGAAGTATTACAATGAAAAGTTGACTAGATTTATAACACATACCATTGATAAAGCAGAAGGCAAGTCCAGGTATACACCATGCCTCCTATGAAAGGCCTGTATTTCAATTCTGTTAGGTTTCTTTTTCTCCATCATATTAGGTTTAGTAGTCAGAGTCTAGTAGGGTATGGGTTAGTGTCAGGGATTCAGTATTTCAAATGGAAAATAGGAAAATGAATCTAATATGTATGCAAATATGTGCTACACAAAAATCTTCCCACTCTCAGCCAGAACAATGCTTTGACATTACCTTCGCCCCAAATAAGACACAATTAGTGGAGAAGAGTTAGAAAATCTGTGAATACATATGTGGAAAGGAAAATGCTCAGAACTTCACAAACTTGTAGGAGGTAGAACAGTTTACAAAAAGGGAGAGGGTAAACACTTCACAAACATGGAGCTCTGCTGGCCTAATGACTTTTTGAGAAACTGCCTCTGAGGTTGGGCAGTTGAAATATGTTTTTGTCAGGAGCTTTTGCTTCCTTTGTAGTGAGACCATCAATGCTGGGTCTCCATCTATGTGACCTGGATGACATGGTTCCTTATTTTCTAGTGGACATGAGGCAGCAGTGCTGAATTCTCTATTTGTAGGTAAACTTTGGCCACTGGGGTCTAAGTATCTAACCCTGTTGTCTGTAAAGCCATTTGTTCATGCTCCACTTTCATGGTGTTTCTTACTGCTGCACTGTGAGTTTGGTATTGGCTTCACGAAATACAAGGAGTTCCACTGGGACACAGTGCTGGAGGATGTACTCTCATATGTGGTGGGTGAGGGTCTGCAGTAAAATGCACCAATGAGGCTTAAATCCCACATAGCTTTTCAACTCGACAATAGCCCCCTTATTCTGATCATTGGCAGGAATCCTCTCCATATAACAAGATGCCTTTACATAGAAGGGTCTGCTGGATGTACCATGTCAGTGACAAGTCATTTCTAAGCCAATGCCAGATCCACGTGGACCCACAAATGATGTTTTTTCACACACCTACACTCCACTGCTTTATGCCCACTAGTCTGCAGGCTCCAACTTACTGGCATCTATGTTCTACAGCATTTTCATGAAACACAGTCAATTAAGGCACTGTCTGGTACAATCATGATTAGCAACAGGACATCCAAATGTTCTCCAGTGCCACCTGGTCATGGTAATTTCAAAAAATCCATGGTATATATCTAGATATTTTTCAATAATGAAGTTGGAGGCACTGTGGGATTCAATTTATACAGGAACCAATAAATGGTTAGGAATCTCATTTCAATGAAAGCTCTGGTGAACTCTCACAGGCAAGGCTTCACAAAGAGTGGGCAAAAGGTCTCATGAAGCCAGGCCCATTGAGGTCTACAATGTGAGTTGCATGTGTGTTTTGACTCTCAACTATGGCTGGAATCTTTCAGAATAAAATCTTGTGATATCCTGGCTTAGATTCCCAGTGCTCTGTGTAAAGTCACCCTGGGCCAAGATCTCAGATTCCAATGGTGAATCTCATGTGTGGCCTCCTGAAATCCCAACACAATTCATGGCAATACTTCTCTGAGGTCAGTTACACAACTCAGTCTCTAAGGGGAATCACAACAGAGTTCAAGCCCAGGTGGACCCAGGCATCTCTTCCAATTGCTACACAAATGATGACAATTAAAACCAAAACACTCTCACACGGCCCTCTTCATCTTTTATATAGACACTAATCATAACCTCTAGCTGGAGGTTTCCATGAGGGGCACAGCCCAAGACAGTGTCAAAAATAAACTCCCTTGCCCCTCATTTGCCTAAAGTCAGGGTGGCCTGGACAACGTTAGTGTGAAACAGAAGTGATCAAATAGGCCTGCCGTTAATACTACTCCACTTCTCAAATTTGAGGCATACTGACTGTGGGGTATAGATTTTTAGTGTGAATTGGAGTTATAAGAAAACCCAAGCACCTATTGTCTCCCCTCTGCAGCCCTTTGAAGAACTTATTTGACACAAATGATCCCTATTCTCACTTGATGGAGGTCAGGAATCTTACAGAGGAAGGCGAGAGGCATCATCCACAATCACTGATCTTTTTTCCATTTAGGTTTTGGATGCCCACATGGGATCTTTCTTTAGATTCATCAGGTGCTGAAAATCTAAACCACAGGCTCACACAGGGCCAAGAGGCTGATTCAGACACATCCATTTCCAAAGCTATGAAGCAAAGAGCCACAGGTGATGCCCATTCATTTCCATTTTAAAACTGTTTTCTTCAGGCTTCACAAAGGGGTGGCCTGAGGCAAAGACCTTTCTGACATTCAGAGCAACAGAACAATAGGTAATCAAAAGGCCCCAAGCAGGGTTTCTCCACGGAGACTTTCCTGGTTACTCTGATATATGAGTTTTCTGAGATGCTCGCCATTCCCTTCAGCTATCCAGTACATGGCCATGTCACAGAGCTTGGAGGTGGTACATATCTTGTACAAAAATACATGATACTAATCTTGAGAGTGGCCAGAATTCATGAAAAAATGGAAAATTAGGTAGATAGCCGGTGTTGCCCATGGATAAGGCAAGCCTCAGTCCATTCATTAATTGGAAAGGATGCATGCTGGGAAGCTTTCTACTAGACAGGACACAACCAATGAGCTGTTTTTTTTCTAATATCTACAAAGAAAAATACAGTGGGATACACAGACATAGAAACAGTCTCCTTGTCAAATGACTTACTGGAAACAGTCCACTCCAAACCAAACAAACCTCCTTTTTTACCTATTCTCAGAACATGAGAAAAAACCCACAAACACAAACCAACACCCACAAATGCAACTTTTTCCCACAAGTAGGTCTGTCACTATCTGGAGTGTCCTCTGACTGGTAGGCCATATAATGTTCCCCAGAAATGGCCTTTCTGTCTCACATCTGGTCTCCTTGGTCAACTCTGTGAAGTTGTCAGGAGGCAGTGGTGAGCCAATTCCTGTCCTCTCAGGAAAGACCCCTCTTCAGAGCTTTCTTGGTATTTGGCAACCCTTACATCAGTAGGTACCAAGAAAGACTGACTCTGTCCTTAGTGAATCCAAACAAGTGAGCCCACTGCAACTGGGACTGGGACTGGCTCTGGGTGCCTGGCTTCCTGGATCACAAAATTCAGAGAGTTCCATCACCAAGGAAATGAGGTGAGGTCACTACCTTCAGGAAATAAATGAGGTCCCTGTCTTGGCCACCACTTTGTCCTAACAGTTGCGTCCTAGTGTCTCCTGACATGGAGGCTGCCCTACTTCCTGTGATACATTCACATGTTAGAATGGTATAGAAACCATAGTCACCTGGGAACAGCTCTCCACACAGGCCTGCTTTGGTCCATCTTCCCTGCATTAAAAATAGAGAGGATGACTCAGACACATCCTTTCATCCTGACCATGTTTTTTGCCATGGAATATGACTTTTGTTCTCTCAGGTCTTTCATAGCTGCCAACATCTTCTCCAGGGATTATTTCTGCATGGATTTTGAGGTACTCAGCAGGTGGAAGATCTCCTAACTTCCTGTATTGTAATATCAACTTTATCCCTCCTCTTCTGTAAAGTGAGATTGAGGGAACATTGTATGGTTAGGGTTAATAGCATGTTCCATTTGGCTTAGGAATCATTCTGCTGGATGAATAATGGTATTGGGAACCAGCGATATTTAAAAGAATATAGAGGTAAAATATAAGTATGAAAACAGAAATCTAGGTAATATTTTAAGCCCAGAAGGATTTGGGCCCTTGATTGGGATCCTTAGCTTGAGTAATGTTTTGCACCGAGGTCTCAGTTAAATCGATATACAATGGCATAAGACCCTGTACCTCAGATGATTGAATGTAGAAGAGAACATCCAGTGAAAAAGGGATAGTGTGTAGGATTAGAAAGATAGTCAGTAGGTTTAGGAGGAAGAGTGAGTCTAGGATTTGGACCAAAAGTTCTTTAGCAATAGGTTTCGGTTAGAGAGTGAATATTAATGGCACCATATGTGAAAAGTCGGGCACAATGATGAACTGGGAAAAAATATGTAGGAAAGCAGACATCAATAGAGACATTAGGAAATCAGGCAAAGTATAACGTGAGTGATAGGATTAGACATTTTCAACAGGGTTGAGGTTGAATACATAATCTTAAAAAGAAACAAAAATGTAGTCACCAATTGGATTGACATTTGAGAGCATTAGGCAAACTGGGCATGGATGTTTTTAGTAATCCATGTTCACATTCCATTGAGGCTTTATTGCAATCATAATGGTGACCTTTGCATTTTGTGTCCAGAATATTACTGTGATAATATGTATATGTAGATCAGGTGACATGAGTATTTCTTCCACCTTTTCTGGGAGCAATATTTTGAAAACATATGAATTAGTACTGGGGATACTAATAGGTTTACCCTGTGTTGATGAATATAGAGATGATGCATTAATAGACCATACTGTGAAAAAATTATATGACTGGTTCCAAATTTAAATAATGGATTGTTTTAATATCTGAAAATATAGAGGAAATCATATATTGATATACGTACATTAATTCCAACCAGTTATATATCTAATGGTATTATTAGGGTTACCGTTTATCATGAATAGTGTGTGAGTTTTGCTTCAAAAATGATTATTCAATCGAAAATAACGTGTTTAGAAAGAAGTCCAGTGAAAAGACCCGTCAAGAAACATGAAGGAATATATGTGTTCCGAAGGAGGAAGTGATTGAAAGTGAACCAAATATTTATAAATTTGTGAACTTGTGAATGAAGGGATATATTTTTTGATGTCCATAAACTGAATAAATAATAACGTACCAAGTTTGAATAAAAATGAACTTTAACAAACACATCATATCAAATAGGAATGTATTTGCATTGATGTTAAACTTGGTCAGTTACTCTAGAAATATTAGGATTTGTAAGAACCCTTCCCTGAAGTTAGTTTTCAGTACTAGGAAACAAATATGTATGTCAGTGGATGTATATTTCTGAGAATAAACTTGTTAAAGTTAATTATAAATCCACATATATGAATATGAATGAATTCAGGCGGTGTATAAGAAGACATATATTTCATATTTTGGAAAATCTGGAGACTATATATATATATATATATATATATATATATATATATAGAGAGAGAGAGAGAGAGAGAGAGAGAGAGAGACACAAACACACACACATTATAATGTCACAATATATATGTCAATCGAAATTCATCATGAAAAATAACTCATCCGCATATCCCAAAATATTCATTTTACTGAACATGGATGTATGTAGAATGTTGTTCATCTAGGAAGCTCACCCATGGGTTGAATTTTCTGTACCAACAGCATTTAGGAGGAGTGATCTCTTCTCACAAATAGTATCTGCCAAGTCAGTCACCTCACAAGAATGTACGTGTGAAACCAGGTAGGATTCTATTTGTGCATATAAAAATACATGTGCTTAATAGGCTACAGAGAAAGGGAGACAGGAATTCATATATTTCTTAACTTTAAAAACACATGGAATAGTGTGTAGTGTCCCTCTTTATCCCTTTTGATTAACTTTGGCTTAAAAAAAAGAATTTTATTGAGAATTTTTGTATATATGTTTGTCAGGAATATTGCTCTGAAGTTTTCTTTCCTTGATGTGTCTTTGTCTGATTTTGGTATGTGAGTGATACTAGCCTCATGAAATGAGTTTGGAGGAGTTCCATGCTTTTCTATTTTATGGAATAATTTGAGGAGTATTGTGATGAATGCTTCTTTGAAGGTCTTGTAGAACTTGACTGAGAATCTGTCTGTTCCTGGGCTTTGCTTGATTGGTAGGCTGTTGACAGCAACTTCTATTTCATTGCTTGAAATTGATTTGTTTAAATTGTTCATGTCCTACTAATTCAGTTTGGGTATATCTCTAAAATTTTATTGATGTCATCATTGTATTTTAATTTATTAGAGTATAAATTTTCAAATTAGTTTTCAATTATTCTCTGTATTTTAGTTGTGTACTCTGTAAAAGTTCTTTTACGATCCTTAATTTTAGTAATTTGAGGTTTTTTTTCTTCATTAGCTTGGTTAAGGATGTGTCAATTTTTTTTAGTTTTCGAAGTTTAAATTTTGTTTTGTGTCAAAAAAAAAATAACACATGGAAAAGTATTTCAGCAAATTGAATAGATTTATAACTCCTACCTTATATCATGCAAAAGGCAAGTCCAACTATACACCATGTCCCTTCTGAAATGCTTGTATTTCTATTCTGTTTGGGATATTTTTCTCAATTATATTAGTATTAGTAGTCAGAGTCTAGTAGGGTATATGAATGTTTCTGAGAATAATCTTGAGAAAAGATGATTATAAATACACATTCATGAATATGAAAAATTTAGGAAGTGCAAAATAAGACAAAAATATTCCATATTTTCAAAAATTTGGAGAGTATATCTATATCTATCTATATCTATATCTATATCTATATCAATATACACACACACACACACACAACACTCACAGACATTATAAAGTACCAATATAAATGCCAATAGAAATTCATCAGTAAATATAAAAAAGTGAGGTGAGGTAACTTCTTTCAGGAACTGAATGAGGTCACTGCCTTGGCAACCACTTTGTCCTAACAGTTGCTTCCAAGGGTAACATAAGATGGAGGTTGCCCCTACTTCCTGTGACACTTTCATAAGGTAGAATGTATATCAACCATTGGCACCCGGGAACAACTTTCCACTCAGGCCTGGTTTGGTCCCTCTTCTCTACAATAAGAAGAGAGATGCAGATTCAGAAACATCCCTTCATTCTGACCAGGTTGTTTGCCATGGAAGATGACTTTTGCTCTCTCAGTTGCTTCATACCTGCGTACAACTTCTCCAGGTATCATTTTTGCATGGACATTTGAGGTTCTCATTAGGTGGAAGGTCCCCAACTTTCCTGTATTGTAAGAACCACTCTGTCCCTGCTCTTCTGTAAAATGATTGAGGGAACAGTGTATACTTGGGGTAAAAAACAGGTTTGATTTGGGTTACGAACGATTCTGTGCGATGAATAATGGTATTGGTAACCTGCAATATTTACAAGAATATAGAGGTGATATATAAGTATGAAAAGAGAAATCTAGGTATGATTTGAAGCCCAGAAGGGTTTTGCCCTTGATTGGGATACTTAGCTTTGAATTATGTTCTGCAAAGATGTCTCAGATAATTCGATATACAATGGCATAGGACCTTGTACAATGGATGATTGAATTTAGAAGAGAACATCCAGTCAAAAAGGGATATTCAGTAGGATTTGGAAGATAGTCGGTAGGTTTTGGAAGAAGAGTGAGTATAGGATTTGGACCAAAAGTTCTTTAGCAATACACTTTTGGTTATAGAGTGAATGTAAATGTCAGCTCATATGAAGAGTCAGTCACTATGTTGAACTGGGGAAAATATGTAGAAAAGCAGATATCAATAGAAACATTACGAAATCAGGCAAATTATAAAGTGAGTGATAGAATTGGACATTTTCAACAGGGTTGGGTTTGAATATATAAATTAGGAAAAAACAAAAATGTTGTCACCAATAGGATTGACAATTGACAGCATTAGGCAACCTGGACACGGATGTTTTTAGAAATCCATGTTCACCTTGCATTTAGGATTTGGTACAATCATAAGTGTGACCTTTCCATTTTTGTCCAGAATATTACTGTGATAATGAGGTGACATGAGTATTTCTTTCACCATTTCTGGGAGCAATATATTGAAGATGTAAAATAAGAATCGGGGTACAAAGTGGTGTACCCTGTTTCTATGAACATAGAGAAAAAGCATGAATAGACCATACTGTGAATAAATAATATACTTTTTTGAACTTTAAATAATGCATTGAACTGATATCTGAAAAATTAAAGGAAGTCGTATATTGATATACAATCATTCATTCCAACCAGTTATATATCTAATGGAAATATTAGTGTTTTGGTTTATCATGAAGAGTGTGTGAGTTTTGCTTAAAAATGATTATGTACATTGAAAATAATGTGTATGGAGAGAAGTCTCATGAAAAGACCATTCAAGAAACCCTGAGAATACATGTGTTCAGAAGCAAGAAGTGATTAAAGTTGAAACAAATGCCTATTAATTTGTGAACTTGTGGATGAAATGTATACCCTATGATGTGCAAAAACTGAAGAAACAATAATGTACCAGTGTCGAATACAAATGAATGACAAATTACATATCATGTCCCATAGGAGTCTACTTGCATTGATGTTAGGCTGGGTCAGTTACTGTAGAATAATTAGGATTTGTATGCACCATTCACTGAAGTTAGTTTTCCGTACTAGGAAACAAATATGTATTTCAGGTGGATGAATATTTCTGATTATAATGTTGTGAAAAGTGGATTATAAATCCACATACATGAACATGAATGAATTTAGAGAGTGTATATTAGACATATATATTTCATATTTTGAAAACTTTGGAGAGTATATCTATATCTATATCTACACACACACACACACACACACACACACACACACACAACACTCACAGACATTAAAAGTGCCAATATAAATGCGAATCGAAATTCATCAATAAATATATATCATCCACAGATGCAAACATATTTATTTTACTGAACATGAGTTTATGTATTATGTTGTTCTACTCGGACGCTCTCCTATAGGTTGAATTTTCATTTCCAACAGCATTTAGGAGGAGTGAACTCTTCTCACAATTTGTATCTGCCAAGACAGCCACCTCACAAAAATGTACGTGTGATACCTGGTAGGATTCTATATATGCATATAAATATACTTGTGTGAATAGGCTACAGAAAAGGGAAACAAGCATTCACATATTTGTTAAGTTTAAAAACACATGGAGAATATTTCCATTAAAATTTGACTAGATTTATATCTCCTAACTAATATAATGCAAATGTCACATCCAACAATACAACATGTCTCCTCTGAAGTGCTTGTATTTCTATTGTGTTGGGTTAATTTTCCCCATTATATTAGGATGAATAGTCTGAGTCTACTCGGTATGGGTTAGTGTCAGGGATTCAATACTTCGAATGGAAAATTGGAAAATGAATCCAATGTGTATGTAAATATATGCTGCACAAATATCCTCCCGCTCTCATCCAGAAGAATGCCTTGACATTACCTTCAACCCAAGTAAGACACAATTAGAGGAGAAGAGTTACAAAATCAGTGAATACAGATCTGGAATGGAAAATGCTCAGGAGTTCAGAACCTTGGAGGTGGTAGAGGAGTTTCCAAAACTAAGGAACAGGGTAAACACTCCACAAACATGGAGCTCTCCTGGCCTAAAAACTTTTTGAGAAACTGCCTCTGAGCTTCTGCACTTGAAATATATGTTGTTTTCAGGAGATTTGGCTTCCTCTGTAGTGAGACCATCAAAGCTGGGTCTGCATCTATGTGACCTGGAGGACATGGTTTCTTATTTTCCAATGAACAAGATGAAGCAGTGCTGAATCCTCTCTTTGTAGGTAAACTGAGGCCACTGGGGACTAAGTATCTCCCCTGTGGACTGTGAAGCCATTTGGTCCTCCTCCACTTTTTGTGGTGTTTTTGCTGCTGCACTGTGAGTTTGGTATTTGTTTCACGAAATACTAGGAGCTAACCTGCGACACAGTGCTGGAGTGAGTTCTGTCACGTGTGGTGGGTCAGGGTCTGCAAGAGAATGCACCAACTAGGCTCCTATCTCTCACAGCTTGCCCCAATGCCCCCTTGTCCATATCAACCTGATTCTTAATTTTCCTCTGAAAACTCTCCATATAACAAGATGCCTTTACATATAAGGGTCTGCTGGCTGCACCATGTCAGTTACAAGCCATTTGGAATCCAATGGTAGATCCACATGGCCCTACCAAGGATGTTTTAACAAACACCTCCCCACCACTGCTCTAGACCCACTACTCAGCAGGCTCCAACTTACTGGCATCTCTGTTCTACACCATTTTCATGAAACTCAGTAAATCAAGGCACTGTCTTGTATACTCATGAAGAGTAACAGGACATCCAATATTTCTCCAGTGCCACCTGGTCATAGGAATTTCAAAAATCTCATGGTATTTATCTAGCCATTTTTCAAGCATGAAGTTGGAGGCAATGGGGGTTTCCATTCATTCAGCAAACATTAAATGGTGAGGAAGCTCATTTCAATGAATTCTCTGGAGAACTCTCACAGGCAAGGCTTCCCAAAGAGTGGAAAAAGGTCACATTAGGAAAGGACCATTGAGGTCTACAATGCGAGTTCCATGTGTGTTTTGACTCTCAACTATGGCTGCCATTTCGTTAAGATTAAAATCATGTGATATCCTTGATGAAATTCCCAGGCCTCTGTGGAAATGCACCCGGGGCCTAGGTCTCAGTTTCCAAGAGTGACGTTCATGCGTGGCCTCTTAAAATCCCAACAAAATTCATGGCAATGCTTCTCTGAGTTCAGTTCCAAAACCCAGTCTCTAAGGGGAATGACACCAGATTTCAAGCCCACGTACACCCAGTCATTTTTTCCAATGCCACACAAATGACCAAAATTAAAACCAAAACACTCCCACATGGCCCTCATCTTATTCCATATAGTCAATCATCTTAACCTCTGGCTTGAGGTTTCCATTAGGGGCGCAGCCAAAGACAGTGTCCAAAATCAGCTCGTTTGCCCCTCATTTGCCTAAAGTCAGGGTAGCCTGGAAACCGTTTCTGTGAATGAGGAGTGAACAAATACGCCTGCCGTTAATACTTCTGTGTTTCTCCAATTTGAGGCCTACTGAATTTAGGTATCGATTCTTTAGGTGATTTCGAGTCATGCGAAAACACAAGCACCTCTGCAGGGCATTGAAGAACTCATTTGACCCAAAGAATCCCTATTCTCATTTGATGGAGTGCAGGAACCTAACAGAGGAAAGCAAGAGACTTCATTCACAATGAATGATATTTTTTGCCATTTTGGTTTTGGAAGCTCACATGGGATCATTCTTAAGATCCATCAGGTGCTGAGAATCTAAGTCACAGCCACACACAGGTCCAAGAGTCTGATAAAGACACATCCCTTTCCAAAGCAATTAAGGAAAGAGCCACAGGGGAGGCGCATTCATTTCCATTTGAAAACTGTTTTCTTCAGGCTTCACAAAGGGGTGGCCTGAGGCAAAGACCTTCCTGACATTCAGTGCAACACAACAATAAGTAAGCAAAAGGCCCAAAGCAGGTTTTCTGCACTGAGACTTTCCTGGTCACACTGATATCTGAGTTTTCTGAGATGCTCGCCATTCTCTTCAGCTATCCAGTACGTGGCCATGTCACAGAGCTTGGAGGTGGTACCATTTTGGACACAAATCCATGAGCCTATTCTGGAGAGTGGCCAGAATTCGGGAAGAAAACAACAACTTAGAAAGATAGCAGATGTTGCACATCGATAAGACAAGCTGCAGTCCATTTATATATTGGCAGGATGAATTATGGGAAGATTTATACTAGACAGGACACATCCATTAATGCATTCTCATTTCTAATGTCTACAACAATGGACACAGTGGAATACACAGAAACAGAAACACTCGCCGTGTCAAATGACTTCCTAGAAACTGTCCACTCCAAACCAAACAAACCTACTTTCCTATCTATTCTCAGAACATGAGACAAAACAACAAACCCACACCCACTCCCACAAAGGCACCTCCTTCCCCAAAGTAGGTCTCTGACTATCTGGGGTGTCCTCTGACTGGTGGGCCATACTATGTTCCCCAGAAATGTCCTGTCTTCTCTCCGATCTTGTTTCCTTGAACAACTCTGTGAAGAAGTCAGGAAAAAGTGGTTAGCCACTACCTGTTTTCTCAGGAAAGGTCCATCTTCAGAGCTCTCCTGGCATTTGGCCTTCCTCACATTATTAGGTACCAAGAAAACTGACTCTGTCCTTGGTAAATCCAAACAAGTGAGCCCACTGGGACTGGGACTGGGACTGCCTCTGGCTGCCTGGCTTCTTGGATACCAAGTTCAGAGAGTTCCATCACCAAGGAACTAAGGTATGTCACATTCTTTGGAACTGAATGATTTCACTGCCTTGGCAACCACTTTGTCCTAACAGTTGCTTCCAAGGGTAACATAAGATGGAGTTTGCCCCTACTTCCTGTGACACTTTCATAAGGTAGAATGTATATCAACCATTGGCACCCGGGAACAGCTCTCCACCCAGGCCTGGTTTGGTCCATGTTCTCTACAATAAGAAGAGAGAGGCCTATTCAGACACATCCCTTCATCCTGACCAGGTTGTTTGCCATGGAAGATGACTTTTGCTCTCTCAGGTGCTTCATACCTGCTTACAACTTCTCCAGGTATCATTTGTGCATGGACATTTGAGGTTCTCTTCATGTGGATGGTCCCCAACTCTCCTGTATTGTAAGAACCACTCTGTCCCTGCTCTTCTGTAAAATGATTGAGGGAACAGTGTATACTGGGGGTTAAAAACAGCTTTGATTTTGGTTACGTATGACTCTGTGCGATGAATAATGGTATTGGGAACCTGAAATATTTACAAGAATATTGAGGTGAAATATAAGTATGAAAACAGAAATCTAAGTATGATTTGAAGCCCAGAAGGGTTCTGCCCTTGATTGGGATACTGAACTTTGAATTATGTTCTGCAAATTTGTCTCAGATAATTCGATATAGATGGCATAGGACCTTGTACATTGGATGATTGAATTTAGAAGAGAACATCTAGTCAAAAAGGGATATTCAGTAGGATTAGGAAGATAGTCAGTAGGTTTCCTAAGAAGAGTGAGTATAGGATTTGGACCAAAAATTCTTTAGCAATAGACTTTCAGTTATAGAGTGAATGTATATTTCAGCACATATGAAGAGTCAGTCACTATGTTGAACTGGGTAAAATATGTAGAAAAGCAGATATCAATAGAAACATTACGAAATCAGGCAAAGTAAAAGTGAGTGATAGAATTAGACATTTTCAACAGGGTTGAGTTTGAATATATAAACTAGGAAAAAACAAAAATGTAGTCACCAATAGGATTGACAATTGACAGCATTAGGCAACCTGGAAATGGATGTTTTTAGAAATCCATGTTCACTTTCCATTTAGGCTTTGGTACAATCATAAGTGTGACCTTTCCATTTTTTGTGCAGAATATTACTGTGATAATGAGGTGACATGAGTATTTCTTTCACCATTTCTGGGAGCAATATATTGAAGATGTAAAATAGAATCGGGGGTAGAAAGAGGTGTACCCTGTTTCTATGAAAATAGAGAAAAAGCATGAATAGACCATACTGTGAATAAATAATAATACTTTCTTGAACTTTAAATAATGAATTGAACTGATATCTGAAAAATTAAAGGAAGTCGTATATTGATATACAATCATTCATTCCAACCAGTTATATATCTAATGGAAATATTAATGTTTTGGTTTATCATAAAGAGTGTGTGAGTTTTGCTTCAAAATGATTATGGAAATTCAATATAATGTGTTTGGAAAGAAGTCTCATGAAAAGACCATTCAAGAAACCCTGACAATACATGTGTTCTGAAGCAAGAAGTGATTAAAGTTGAAACAAATGCCTATTAATTTGTGAACTTGTGGATGAAATGTATATCCTATGATGTGCAAAAACTGAGGAAACAAGGAAACAATAATGTAGCAGTGTCGAATACAAATGAATGACAAATTACATATCATGTCCCATAGGAGTCTACTTGCATTGATGTTAGACTGGGTCAGTTACTGTAGAATAATTAGGATTTGTATGCACAATTCACTGAAGTTAGTTTTCAGTACTAGGAAACAAATATGTATTTCAAGTGGATGAATATTTCTGATTATAATCTTGTGAAAAGTTGATTACAAATCCACATACATGAACATGAATGAAATTAGAGAGTGTATATTAGACACATATATTCCATATTTTGAAAAATTTGGAAAGTATATCTATATCTATATCTACATCTATCTATCTATCTATATATATATATATATATATATATATATATACACACACACACACACACGCACACACACACAACACTCACAGACATTAAAAAGTACCAATATAAATGCCAATCGAAATTCATCAGTAAATATATATCATCCACAGATGCAAACATATTTATTTTACTGAACATGAGTTTATGTATAATGTTGTTGTACTAGGACGCTCTCCTATAGGTTGAATTTTCATTTCCTACAGCATTTAGGATGAGTGAACTCTTCTCACAATTTGTATCTGCCAAGACAGCCACCTCACAAAAATGTACATGTGATACCTGGTAGGATTCTATATATGCATATAAATATACATGTGTGAATAGGCTACAGAAAAGGGAAACAAGAATTCACATATTTGTTAAGTTTAAAAACACATGGAGAATATTTCAATTAAAATTTGACTAGATTTATAACTCCTACCTTATATAATACAAATGTCAAGTCCACCTATACAACATGTCTCCTCTGAAGTGCTTGTATTTCTATTGTGTTGGGTTAATTTTCCCCATTATATTAGGATGAACTGTCTAAGTCTACCAGGTATGGGTTAGTGTCAGGGATTCAGTACTTCGAATGGAAAATTTGAAAATGAATCCAATGCGTATGTAAATATATGCTGCACAAATATCCTCCCGCTCTCATCCAGAAGAATGCCTTGACATCACCTTCACCCCAAGTAAGACACAATTAGAGGAGAAGAGTTACAAAATCAGTGAATACATATCTGGAATGGAAAATGCTCAGGAGTTCACAACCTTGGAGGTGGTAGAAAAGTTTCCAAAACTAAGGGACAGGGTAAACACTCCACAAACATGGAGCTCTGCTGGCCTAAAAACTTTTTGAGAAACTCCTCTGAGATTCCGCACTTGAAATATATGTTGTTTTCAGGAGATTTGGCTTCCTTTGTAGTGAGACTATGAGAGCTGGGTCTGCATCTATGTGACCTGGAGGACATGGTTTCTTATTTTCCAAAGAACTAGATGAAGCAGTGCTGAATCCTCTCTTTGTAGGTTAACTGAGGCCACTGGAGACTAAGTGTCTCCCCTTGTGGACTGTGAAGCCATTTGGTCCTCCTCCACTTTTTGTGGTGTTTTTGCTACTGCACTGTTAGTTTGGTATTTGTTTCACGAAATACTAGGAGCTAAACTGGGATACAGTGCTGGAGGGAGTTGTGTCACGTGTGGTTCGTCAGGGTCTGCAAGGGAATGCACCAACTTGGCTTCTATCTCTCACAGCTTGGCCCATTGCCCCCTTGTCCATATCAACCTGACTCTTCATTTTCCTCTGAAGACTCTCCATATAACAAGATGCCTTTACATTTAAGGGTCTGCTGGCTGCACCATGTCAGTTACAAGCCATTTGGAATTCAATGGTAGATCCACATGGCCCTACCACGGATGTTTTATCAAATTCCTCCCCACCACTGCTCTAGACCCACTACTCAGCAGGCTCCAACTTACTGGCATCTCTGTTCTACACCATTTTCATGAAACTCAGTAAATCAGGGCACTGTCTGGTATACTCATAATCAGCAACAGGACATCCAATGTTTCTCCAGTGCCACCTGGTCATAGGAATTTCAAACATTTCATGGTATTTATCTAGCCATTTTTCAAGCATGAAGTTGGAGGCTCTGTGGGTTTCAATTCATGCAGCAAACTTTAAATGGTGAGGAAGCTCATTTCAATGAAATCTCTGGAGAACTCTAAAAGGCAAGGCTCCCCAAAGAGTTGACAAAAGGTCACATTTTGCCAGGCCCATTGAGGTCTACAATGTGAGGTCCATGTGTGTTTTGACTCTCAACTATGGCTGCCATTTCTTTAAGAATAAAATCATGTGATATCCTTGCTGAGTTTCCCAGGCCTCTGTGGAAATCCACCCGTGGCATAGGTCTCAGTTTCCAAGAGCGACTTTCATGCGTGGCCTCTTAAAATCCCAACAAAATTCATGGCAATGCTTCTCTGAGTTCAGTTCCAAAACCCAGTCTCTAAGGGGAATCACACCAGAGTTCAAGCCCACGTGGACACAGTCATTTCTTCCAACTGTCACACAAGTGACCAAAATTAAAACCGAAACACTCCCACATGGCCCTCATCTTATTCCATATAGTAACTCATCTTAACCTCTGGCTGGAGGTTTCCATGAGGGGCGCAGCCCAAGACAGTGTCCAAAATCAGCTCGTTTGCCCCTCATTTGCCTAAAGTCAGGGTGGCCTGGACACCGTTTCTGTGAACCAGGAATGATCAAATAAGCCTGCCGTTAATTCTTCTGTGTTTCTCCAATTTGAGGCCTACTGATTTCAGGAATACATTCTTTATGTGATTTAAAGTTATTCGAAAACCCAAGAACCTCTGCAGAGATTTGAAGAACTCATTTGACCCAAAGAATCCCTATTCTCACTTATGGAGTTCAGGATTTTAACAGAGGAAGGCAAGAGAATTCATCCACAATGAAAGATTTTTTGCCCTTATGGTTTGGATGCACGCAGGGGATCATTTTTAGATTCATCAGGTGCTGAGAATCTAAGTCACAGCCACACACATGGCCAAGAGGCTGATTCAGACACATCCTTTCCCAAAGCAATGAAGCCAGAAGCCACAGGTGATGCCCATTCATTTCCATTTGAAAACTGTTTTCTTCAGGCTTCACAAAGGGGTGGCCTGAGGCAAAGACCTTCCTGACATTCAGTGCAACACAACAATAAGTCAGCAAAAGGCCCAAAGCACGGTTTCTGCACTGAGACTTTCCTGGTCCCACTGATATCTGAGTTTTCTGAGATGCTCGCCATTCTCTTCAGCTATCCAGTACATGGCCATGTCACAGAGCTTGGAGGTGGTACATATTTTGGACACAAAACCATGAGCCTATTCTGGAGAGTGGCTAGAATTCAGGAAGAAAACAGCAACGTAGAAAGATAGCAGGTGTTGCACATCGATAAGACAAGCTGCAGTCCATTCATATATTGGGCAGGATGAATTATGGGAAGATTTATACTAGACAGGACACCTCCATTAATGCATTCTCTTTTTAATGTCTACAACAACGGACACATTGGGATACACCGAAACAGAAACACTCACCTGATCAAACAACTTACTAGAAACTGTCCACTCCAAACCAAACAAACAGCCTTTCCTACCTATTCTCAGAACATGAGACAAAACCTCAAACCCACACCCACTCCCACAAAGGCACCTCCTTCCCCCAAGTAGGTCTGTGACTATCCGGAGTGTCCTCTGACTGGGGGCCATACTATGTTCCCCCGAAATGTCCTGTCTTCTCTCAGATCTTGTTTTCTTGTTCAACTATTTGTAGTTTTCAGGAAAAAGTGGTGAGCCACTACCTGCTTTCTCAGGAAAGGTTCATCTTCAGAGTTCTCTTGGCATTAGGCCATCCTCACATCAGTAGGTACCAAGAAAACTGACTCTGTCCTTGGTAAATCCAAACAAGTGAGCCCACTGGGACTGGGACTGGGACTGCCTCTGGGTGCCTGGCCTCTTGGATACAAATTTCAGAGAGTTCCATCACCAAGGAAATGAGGTATGTCACTTTCTTTGGAACTGAATGAGTCACTTCCTTGGCAACCACATTGTCCTAACTGTTGCTTCCAAGGGTCCCATGAGATGGAAGCTTCCCCTACTTCCTGTGACACTTTCACAAGGGAGAATGGTATATCAACCATAGGCACCCAGGAACAGCTCTCCACACAGGCCTGGTTTGGTCCATCTTCTCTACAATAAGAAGAGAGAGGCTGATTCAGACACATCCCTTCTTTCTGACCAAGATATTTGCCATGGAAGATGACTTTTGCTCTCTCAGGTCCTTCATACCTGCCTACAACTTCTCCAGGTATCATTTCTGCATGGACCTTTGAGGTTCTCATCAGGTGGAATATCCCCAACTTTCCTGTATTGTAAGAACCACTCTGTCCCTGCTCTTCTGTAAGATGATTGAGGGACCAGTGTATAATTGGGGTTAAAAACAGGTTTGATATGGGTTACGAATGATTCTGTGCAATGAATAATGGTATTGGGAACCTGCAATGCTTACAAAATATAGATGTGAAATATAAGTATGAAAACAGAAATCTAGGTATGATTTGAAGCCCATAAGGGTTCTGGCCTTGATTGGGATACTTAGCTTTGAATTATGTTCTGCAAAGATGTCTCAGATAATTCGATATACAATGGCATAGGACCTTGTAAATTGTATGATTGAATTTAGAAGAGAGCACCCAGTCAAAAAGGGATATTCAGTAGGATTAGGAAGATAGTCGGTAGGTTTAGGAAGAAGAGTGAGTATAGGATTTGGACCAAAAGTTCTTTAGCAATAGACTTTCGGTTATAGAGTGAATGTAAATGTCAGCACATATGAAGAGTCAGTCACTATGTTGAACTGGGGAAAATATGTAGAAAAGCAGAGATCAATAGAAACATTACGAAATCAGGCAAAGTATAAAGTGAGTGATAGAATTAGATATTTTCAATAGGATTGAGTTTGAATATATAAATTAGGAAAAAACAAAAATGTAGTCACCAATAGGATTGACAATTGACAGCATTAGGCAACCTGGACATGGATGTTTTTAGAAATCCATGTTCACTTTCCATTTAGGATTTGGTACAATCATAAGTGTGACCTTTCCGTTTTTTGTCCAGAATATTACTGTGATAATGAGGTGACATGAGTAATTCTTTCACCATTTCTGAGAGCAATATATTGAAGATGTAAAATCAGAATCGGGGGTACAAAGAGGTGTACCCTGTTTCTATGAACATAGAGAAAAAGCATGAATAGACCATACTGTGAATAAATAATATAACTTTTTTGAACTTTAAATAATGAATTGAACTGATATCTGAAAAATTAAAGGAAATCGTATATTGATATACAATCATTCATTCCAACCAGTTATATATCTAAAAGAAATATTAGTGTTTTGGTTTATCATGAAGAGTATGTGAGTTTTGCTTCAAAATGACTATGGAAATTCAAAATAATGTGTTTGGAAAGAAGTCTCATGAAAAGACCATTCAAGAAACCCTGACAATACATGTGTTCTGAAGCAAGAAGTGATTAAAGTTGAAACAAATGCCTATTAATTTGTGAACTTGTGGATGAAATGTATATCCTATGATGTGCAAAAACTGAAGAAACAATAATGTACCAGTGTCGAATACAAATGAATGACAAATTACATACCATGTCCCATAGGAGTCTACTTGCATTGATGTTATACTGGGTCGGTTACTGTAGAATAATTAGGATATGTATGCACCATTCACTGAAGTTAGTTTTCAGTACTAGGAAACAAATATATATTTCAGGTGGATGAATATTTCTGATTATAATCTTGTGAAAAGTTGATTATAAATCCACATACATGAACATGAATGAATTTAGAGAGTGTATATTAGACATATATATTTCATATTTTGAAATATTTGGGGAGTATATCTGTATCTATATCTATATCTATATCTATATCTATATCCACACACACACACACACACACACACACACACACAACATTCACAGACATTAAAAAAATACCAATATAAATGCCAATCGAAATTGATCAGTAAATATATATGATCCACAGATGCAAAAATTTTTATTTTGCTGAACATGAGTTTATGTATAATGTTGTTTTACTAGGACGCTCTCCTATAGGTTGAATTTTCATTTCCAACAGCATTTAGGAGGAGTGAACTCTTCTCACAATTTGTATCTGCCAAGACAGCCATCTCACAAAAATGTACGTGTGACACCTGGTAGGATTCTACACATGCATATAAATATACATGTGTGAATAGGCTACTGAAAAGGGAAACAAGAATTCACATATTTGTTAAGTTTAAAAACACATGGAGAATATTTGCATTAAAATTTGACTAGATTTATAACTCCTACCTTATATAATGCAAATGTCAAGTCCAACTATACAACATGTCTCCTCTGAAGTGCTTGTATTTCTATTGTGTTGGGTTAATTTTCCCCATTGTATTAGAATGAGTAGTCTGAGTCTACTAGGTATGGCTTAGTGTCAGGAATTCAGCATTTCGAATGGAAAATTGGAAAATGAATCCAATGTGTATGTAAATATGCTGCACAAATATACTCCCACTCTCATCCAGAAGAATGCCTTGACATTACCTTCACCCCAAGTAAGACACAATTAGAGGAGAAGAGTTACAAAATCAGTGAATACATATCTGGAATGGAAAATGCTCAGGAGTTCACAACCTTGGAGGTGGTAGAGGAGTTTGCAAAACTAAGGGACAGGGTACACACTCCACAAACATGGAGCTCTGCTGGCCTAAAAACTTTTTGAGAAACTGCCTCTGAGATTCTGTACTTGAAATATATGTTGTTTTCAGGAGATTTGGCTTCCTTTGTAGTGAGACCATCAAAGCTGGGTCTGCATCTATGTGACCTGGAGGACATGGTTTCTTATTTTCCAATGAACAAGATGAAGCAGTGCTGAATCCTCTCTTTGTAGGTAAAGTGAGACCACTGGGTACTAAGTGTCTCCCCGTGTGGACTGTGAAGCCATTTGGTCCTCCTCCACTTTTTGTGGTGTTTTTGCTACTGCACTGTGAGTTTGGTATTTGTTTCCAGAAATACTAGGAACTAAACTGGGACACAGTGCTGGAGGGAGTTCTGTCACGTGTGGTGGGTCAGGGTCTGCAAGAGAATGCACCAACTAGGCTTCTATCTCTCACAGCTTGCCCCATTGACCCCATGTCCATATCAACCTGATTCTTAATTTTCCTCTGAAAACTCTCCAATAACAAGATGCCTTTACATATAAGGGTCTGCTGGCTGCACCATATCAGTTACAAGCCATTTGGAATCCAATGGTAGATCCACATGGCACTACCACGGATGTTTTATCAAACACCTCTCCACCACTGCTCTAGACCCACTACTCAGCAGACTCCAACTTACTGGCATCTCTGTTCTACACCATTTTTATGAAACTCAGTAAATCAAGGCACTGTCTGGTATACTCATGATCAGCAACAGGACATCCAATGTTTCTCCAGTGCCACCTGGTCATTGGAAATTAAAAAATTTCATGGTATTTATTTAGCCATTTTTCAAGCATAAAGTTGGAGGCACTGTGGGTTTCAATTCATTCAGCAAACATTAAATTGTGAGGAAGCTCATTTCAATGAAATCTCTGGAGAACCCTCACAGGCAAGGCTTCCCAAAGAGTGAACAAAAGGTCACATTAGGCCAGGCCCATTGAGGTCTACAATGTGAGGTCCATGTGTGTTTTGACTCTAAACTATGGCTGCCATTTCTTTAAGAATAAAATCATGTGATATCCTTGCTGAAATTCCCAGGCCTCTGTGGAAATCCACCCAGGGCCTAGGTCTCAGTTTCCAAGAGCGACTTTCATGCGTGGCCTCTTAAAATCCCAACAAAATTCATGCCAATGCTTCTCTGAGTTCAGTTCCAAATCCCAGTCTCTAAGGGGAATCACACCAGAGTTCAAGCCCACGTGGACCCAGTCATTTTTTCCAATGCCACACAAATGACCAAAATTAAAATCAAAACACTCCCACATGGCCCTCATCTTATTCCATATAGTCAATCCTCTTAACCTCTGGGTGGAGGTTTCCATGAGGGGAGCAGCCAAAGACAGTGTCCAAAATCAGCTCGTTTGCCCCTCATTTTCCTAAAGTCATGGTAGCCTGGAAACCGTTTCTGTGAACCAGGAGTGAACAAATAAGCCTGCCGTTAATACTTCTGTGTTTCTCCAATTTGATGCCTACTGATTTTAGGTATCGATTCTTTAGGTGATTTAGAGTCATGCGAAAACACAAGCACCTCTGCAGGGCTTTGAAGAACTCATTTGACCCAAAGAATCCCTATTCTCATTTGATGGAGTGCAGGAACCTAACAGAGGAAGGAAAGAGACTTCATCCACAATGAATGATATTTTTGCCATTTTGGTTTTGGAATTTCACATGGGATCATTCTTAAGATCCATCAGGTTCTGTGAATCTAAGTCACAGCCACACACAGGTCCAAGAGGCTGATAAAGACACATCCCTTTCCAAAGCAATTAAGCAAAGAGCCACAGGTGAAGCCCATTCATTTCCATTTGAAAACTGTTTTCTTCAGGCTTCACAAAGGAGTGGCCTGAGGCAAAGACCTTCCTGACATTCAGTGCAACACAACAATAAGTAAGCAAAAGGCCCAAAGCAGGGTTTCTGCACTGAGACTTTCCTGGTCACACTGATATCTGAGTTTTCTGAGATTCTCGCCATTCTCTTCAGCTATCCAGTACATGGCCATTTCACAGAGCTTGGAGGTGGTACATATTTTGGACACAAATCCATGAGCCTATTCTGGAAAGTGTCCAGAATTCAAAAAGAAAACAACAACTTAGAAAGATAGCAGGTGTTGCACATCGATAAGACAAGCTGCAGTCCTTTCATATATTGGGCAGGATGAATTATGGGAAGATTTATACTAGACAGGACACACCCATTAATGCATTCTCTTTTCTAATGTCTACAACAACGAACACAGGGGGATACACAGAAACAGAAAAACTCGCCGTGTCAAATGACTTACTAGAAACTGTCCATTCCAAACCAAACAAACCGCCTTTCCTATCTATTCTCAGAACATGAGACAAAACAACAAACCCACACCCACTCCCCCAAAGGCACCTCCTTCCCCCAAGTAGGTCTGTGACTATCCGGAGTGTCCTCTGACTGGTGGGCCATACTATGTTCCCCCAAAATGGACTGTCTTCTGTCAGATCTTGTTTCATTGACCAACTCTGTGAAGATGTCAGGAAAAAGTGGTTAGACACTACCTGTTTTCTCAGGAAAGATCCATCTTCACAGCTCTCCTGGCATTTGGCCATCCTCACATCATTAGGTACCAAGAAAACTGACTGTCCTTGGTAAATCCAAACAAGTGAGCCCACTGGGACTGGGACTTGGACTGCCTCTGGGTGCCTGGCTTCTTGGATACCAAGTTCAGAGAGTTCCATCACCAAGGAAATGAGGTATGTCACATTCTTTGGAACTGAATGAGGTCCCTGCCTTGGCACCCACTTTGTCCAAACAGTTGCTTCCAAGGGTAACATAAGATGGAGGTTGCCCCTACTTCCTGTGACACTTTCATAAGGTAGAATGTATATCAACCATTGGCACCCGGGAACAGCTCTCCACTCATGCCTGGTTTGGTCCATCATCTCTAAAATAAGAAGAGAGAGGCAGATTCAGACACATCCCTTCATCCTGACCAGGTTCTTTTCCATGGAAGAGGACTTTTGCTCTCTCTGGTGCTTCATACCTGCCTACAACTTCTCCAGGTATCATTTGTGCATGGACATTTGAGGTTCTCATCAGGTGGAAGGCCCCCAACTTTCCTGTATTGTAAGAACCACTCTGTCCCTGCTCTTCTGTAAATTGATTGAGGGAACAGTGTATACTTGGGGTTAAAAACACGTTTCATTTGGGTTAGGAATGATTCTGTGCGATGAATAATGGTATTGGAAACATGCAATATTTACAAGAATATAGAGATGAAATATAAGTATGAAAACAGAAATCAAGGTATGATTTGAAGCCCAGAATAGTTTTGCCCTTGATTGGGATACTTAGCTTTGAATTATGTTCTGCAAAGTTGTCTCAGATAATTCGATATACAATGGCATAGGACCTTGTAAATTGGATGATTGAATTTAGAAGAGAACATCCAGTCAAAAAGGGATATTCAGTAAGATTAGGAAGATAGTCGGTAGGTTTAGGAAGAAGAGTGAGTATAGGATTTGGACCAAAAGTTCTTTAGCAATAGACTTTCGGTTATAGAGTGAATGTAAATGTCAACACATATGAAGAGCCAGTCAGTATGTTGAACTGGGGAAAATATGTAGAAAAGCCGATATCAATAGAAACATTATGAAATGAGGCAAAGTATAAAGTGAGTGATAGAATTAGACATTTTCAACAGGGTTGAGTTTGAATATATAAATTAGGAAAAAACAAATATGTAGTCACCAATAGAATTGACAATTGACAGCATTAGGCAACCTGGACATGAATGTTTTTAGAAATCCATGTTCACTTTCTATTTAGGCTTTGGTACAATCATAAGTGTGACCTTTCCATTTTTTGTCCAGAATATTACTGTGATAATGAGGTGACATGAGTATTTCTTTCACCATTTCTGGGAGCAATATATTGAAGATGTAAAATTAGAATTGGTTGTACAAAGAGGTGTACCCTGTTTGTATGAACATAGAGAAAAAGCATGAATAGACCATACTGTGAATAAATAATATAACTTTTTTGAACTTTAAATAATGCATTGAACTGATATCTGAAAAATTAAAGGAAATCGTATATTGATATACAATCATTAATTCCAACCAGTTATTTATCTAATGGAAATATTAGTATTTTCTTTTATCATGAAGAGTTTGTGAGTTTTGCTTCAAAATGATTATGGAAATTCAAAATAATGTGTTTGGTAAGAAGTCTCATGAATAGACCAGTCAAGAAACCCTGACAATACATGTGTTCTGAAGCAAGAAGTGATTAAAGGTGAAACAAATGCCTATTAATTTGTGAACTTGTGGGTGAAATGTATATCCTATGATGTGCAAAAACTGAAGAAACAATAATGTACCAGTGTCGAATACAAATGAATGACAAATTACATATCATGTCCCATAGGAGTCTACTTTCATTGATGTTAGACTGGGTCAGTTACTGTAGAATAATTAGGATATGTATGCACCATTCACTGAAGTTAGTTTTCAGTACTAGGAAACAAATATGTATTTCAGGTGCATGAATATTTCTGATTATAATCTTGTGAAAAGTTGATTATAAATCCACATACATGAACATGAATGAATTTAGAGAGTGTATATTAGACACATATATTTCATATTTTGAAAAATTTGGAGAGTATATCTATATCTATATATATATCTATACACACACACACACACACACACACACACACACAACACTCACAGACATTAAAAAGTACCAATACAAATGCCAATCGAAATTCATCAGTAAATATATGTCATCCAGAAATGCAAAAATATTTATTTTACTGAATATGACTTTATGTATAACGTTGTTCGACTAGGACGGTCTCCTATAGGTTGAATTTTTATTTCCAACAGCATTTAGGAGGAGTTCACTCTTCTCACAATTTGTATCTGCTAAGACAGCCACCTCACAAAATGTACGTGTGATACCTGCTAGGATTCTATATATGCATATATATATATATATATATATATATATATATATACATGTGTGAATAGGCTACAGAAAAGGGAAACAAGAATTCACATATTTGTTAAGTTTAAAAACACATGGAGAATATGTCCATTAAAATTTGAATACATCTATAACTCCTACCTTATATAATGCAAATGTCAAGTCCAACTTTACAACATGTCTCCTCTGAAGTGCTTGTATTTCTATTGTGTTGGGTTAATTTTCCCCATTATATTAGGATGAATAGTCTGAGTCTACTAGGTATGGCTTAGTGTCAGGAATTCAGCATTTCGAATGGAAAATTGGAAAATGAATCCAATGTGTATGTAAATATATGCTGCACAAATATCCTCCCGCTCTCATTCAGAAGAATGCCTTGACATTACCTTCACCCCAAGTAAGACACAATTAGAGGAGAAGAGTTACAAAATCAGTGAATACATATCTGGAATGTAAAATGCTCAGGAGTTCACAACCTTGGAGGTGGTAGAGGAGTTTGCAAAACTAAGGGACAGGGTAAACACTCCACAAATATGGAGCTCTGCTGGCCTAAAAACTTCTTGAGAAACTGCCTCTGAGCTTCCGCCCTTGAAATATATGTTGTTTTCAGGAGATTTGTCTTCCTTTGTAGTGAGACCATCAAAGCTGGGTCTGCATCTATGTGACCTGGAGGACATGGTTTCTTATTATCCAATGAACAAGATGAAGCAGTGCTGAATCCACTCTTTGTAGGTAAACTGAGGCCACTGGGGACTAAGTTTCTCCCCGTGTGGACTGTAAAGCCATTTGGTCCTCCTCCACTTTTTGTGGGTTTTTTGCTGCTGCACTGTGAGTTTGGTATGTGTTTAACGAAATACTAGGAGCTAATCTGGGACAGAGTGCTGGAGGGAGTTCTGTCACGTGTGGTGGGTCAGGGTCTGCTAGAGAATGCACCAAATAAGCTTCAATGTCTCACAGCTTGCCCCATTGCCCCCTTGTCCATATCAACCTGATTCTTTATTTTCCTCTGAAAACTCTGCATATAACAAGATGCCTTTACATATAAGGGTCTGCTGGCTGTACCACGTAAGTTACAAGCCATTTGGAATCCAATGGTAGATCCACATGGCCCTACCACGGATGTTTTATCAAACACCTCCCCACCACTGCTCTAGATCCACTACTCAGCAGGCTCCAACTTACTGCCATCCTATTCTACACCATTTTCATGAAACTCCGTAAATCAAGGCACTGTCTGGTATACTCATGATCAGCAACAGGACATCCAATGTTTCTCCAGTGCCACCTGGTCATAGAAATTTCAAAAATTTCATGGTATTTATCTAGCCATTTTTCAAGAATGAAGTTGGAGGCACTGTGGGTTTCAATTCATTCAGCAAACATTAAATGGTGAGGAAGCTCATTTCAATGAAATCTCTGGAGAACTCTCACAGGCAAGGATTTCCAAAGAGTGGTCAAAAGGTCACATTAGGCCAGGCCCATTGAGGTCTACAATGTGAGGTCCATGTGTGTTTGACTCTCAACTATGGATGCTATTTCTTTAAGAATAAAATCATGTGATATCCTTGCTGAGATTCCCAGGCCACTGTGGAAATCCACCCGGGGCCTAGGTCTCAGTTTCCAAGAGCGACTTTCATGCGTGGCCTCTTGAAATCCTAACAAAATTCATGGCAATGCTTCTCTGAGTTCAGTTCTAAAACCCAGTCTCTAAGGGGAATCACACCAGAGTTCAAGCCCACGTGGACCCAGTCATTTTTTCCAATGCCACACAAATGACCAAAATTAAAACCGAAACACTCCCACATGGCCTTCATCTTATTCCATATAGTCAATCATCTTAACCTCTGGGTGGAGGTTTCCATGAGGGGCGCAGCCCAAGACAGTGTCCAAAATCAGCTCGTTTTCCCCTCATTTGCCTAAAGTCAGGGTGGCCTGGACACCGTTTCTGTGAACCAGCAATGATCAAATAAGCCTGCCGTTAATTCTTCTGTGTTTCTCCAATTTGAGGCCTATTGATTTCAGGAATAGATTCTTTATGTGATTTAAAGTTATTCGAAAACCCAAACACCTCTGCAGAGATTTGAAGAACTCATTTGACCCAAAGAATCCCTATTCTCACTAGATGGAGTTCAGGAACCTAACAGAGGAAGGCAAGACACTTCATCCACAATGAATGATTTTTTGCCCTTATGGTTTTTGGATGCACGCATGGGATCATTTTTTAGATTCATCAGGTGTTGAGAATCTAAGTCACAGCCACACACATGGCCAAGAGGCTGATTCAGACACATCCATTCTCAAAGCAATGAAGCCAGAAGCCACAGGTGATGCCCATTCATTTGTATTTGAAAACTGTTTTCTTCAGGTTTCACAAAGGCGTGGCCTGAGGCAAAGACCTTCCTGACATTCAGTGCAACACAACAATTAGTAAGCAAATTGCCCAAAGCAGGGTTTCTGCACTGAGACTTTCCTGGTCACACTGATATCTGAGTTTTCTGAGATGCTCGCCATTCTCTTCAGCTATCCATTACATGGACATGTCACAGAGCCTGGAGGTGGTACATATTTTGGACACAAAACCATTAGCCTATTCTGGAGAGTGGCCAGAATTCAGGAAGAAAACAGCAACTAAGAAAGATAGTAGGTGTTGCACATCGATAAGACAAGCTGCAGTCCATTCATATATTGGGCAGGATGAATTATGGGAAGACTTATACTAGACAGGACACATCCATTAATGCATTCTCTTTTTAATGTCTACAACAACGGACACATTGGGATACACCGAAACAGAAACACTCGCCTTGTCAAACAACTTACTAGAAACTGTCCACTACAAACCAAACAAACCGCCTTTCCTACCTATTCTCAGAACATGAGACAAAACAACAAACCCACACCCACTCCCACAAAGGCACCTCCTTACCCCAAGTAGGTCTGTGACTATCCGGAGTTTCCTCTGACTGCGGGCCATACTATGTTCCCCCTAAATGGCCTGTCTTCTCTCAGATCTTGTTTCCTTGTTCAACTCTGTGTAGTTGTCAGGAAAAAGTGGTTAGCCACTACCTGCTTTCTCAGGAAAGGTCCCTCTTTAGAGTTCTCCTGGCATTAGGCAATCCTCACATCAGTAGGTACCAAGAAAACTGACTCTGTCCTTGGTAAATCCAAACAAGTGAGCCCACTGGGACTGGGACTGGGACTGCCTCTGGGTGCCTGGCTTCTTGGATACAAATTTCAGAGAGTTCCATCACCAAGGAAATGAGGTATGTCACATTCTTTGGAACTGAATGAGGTCACTGCCTTGGCAACCACTTTGTCCTAACTTTTGCTTCCAAGGGTCCCATGAGATGGAGGCTTCCCCTACTTCCTGTGACACTTTCACAAGGTAGAATGGTATATCAACCATAGGCACCCAGGAACAGCTCTCCACACAGGCCTGGTTTGGTCCATCTTCTCTACAATAAAAAGAGAGAAGCTGATTCAGACACATCCCTTCATCCTGACCAGGTTATTTGCCATGGAAGATGACTTTTGCTCACTCAGGTCCTTCATACCTGCCTACAACTTCTCCAGGTATCATTTCTGCATGAACCTTTCAGGTTCTCAGCAGGTGGAAGATCCCATAATTTCCTGTATTGTAAGAACCACTCTGTCCCTGCTTTTCTGTAAAATGAGATTGAGGGAACAGTGTGCGCTTAGGGTTAATAACAGGTTTGATTTGGGTTATGAATCATTCTGTGTGATGAATAATGGTATTGGGAACCTGTGATATTTACAAGAATATAGATGTGAAATAAAAGTATGAAAACAAAAATCTAGGTATGATTTGAAGCCCAGAAGGGTTTTCCCCTTGATTGGGATACTTAGCTTTGAATTATGTTCTGCAAAGATGTCTCAGATAATTCGATATACAAGGGAGTAGGACCTTGTACCTATGATGATTGAATTTAGAAGAGAACATCCAGGCAAAAAGTGATAATCGTTAGGATTAGGAAGATAGTCGATAGCTTTAGGAAGAAGAGTGAGTATAGGATTTGGACCAAAAGTTCTTTACCAGTAGGGTTTCGGTTATGGAGTGAATGTAGATGTCAGTACATATGAAGAGTCAGTCACTATGATGAACTGGGGAAAATATGTAGAAAAGCAGATATCAATAGAATCATTACAAAATCAGGCAAAGTATAAAGTGAGTGATAGAATTAGTCATTTTCAACAGGGTTGAGTTTGAATATATAAATTAGATAGAAACAAATATGTAGTCACCAACAGGATTGACAATTGATAGCATTAGGCAACCTGGACATGGATGTTTTTAGTAATCTATGTTCACTTTCCATTTAGGCTTTGGTACAATCATAAGAGTGACCTTTCCATTTTTTGTCCAGAATATTACTGTGATAATGAGGTGACATGAGTATTTCTTTCACCATTTCTGGGAGCAATATATTGAATATTTTAAATTAGAATTGGGGGTACAAAGAGGTGTACCCTGTGTCTATGAACATAGAGATAAAGCATGAATAGAACATACTGTGACTAAATAATATAACTTTTTTGAACTTTAAATAATGAATTGAATTGATATCTGAAAAATTACAGGAAATCATATATTGATATACAATCATTCATTCCAACCAGTTATATATCTCATGGAAATATTAGTGGTTTGGTTTATCATGAAGAGTGTGTGAGTTTTGCTTCAAAAGTGATTTGGAAATCTAAAATAATGTGTTTGGAAAGAAGTCTCATGAAAAGACCTGTCAAGAAACCCTGACAATACTTGTGTTCTGAAGCAAGAAGTGATTAAATTTGAAACAAATGCCTATAAATTTGTCAACTTGTGGATGAAGTGTATAACTTAAAATGTGCAAAAACTGAAGAAATAATAATGTACCATTGTTGAATACATATGAACGTCAAATTACATATCATGTCCCATAGGAGTCTACTTGCATTGATGTTAGACTGGGTCAGTTTCTGTAGAATAATGAGGATTTGTATGCCCCATTCACTGAAGTTAGTTTTCAGTACTAGGAAACAATTATGTATTTCAGGTGGATGAATATTTCTGATTATAATCTTGTGAAAAGTTGATTATAAATCCACATACATGAACATGAATGAATTTAGAGGGTTTACATTAGACACATATATTTTATATTTTGAAACATCTGCAGAGTGTACAGATATATTATACACACACACAAAAAAAAAACACTCACATACATTTAATAGTAGCAATATATATGCCAATCGAAATTCATCAGTAAATATATATCATCCACAGATGCAAAAATATTTATTTTACTGTACATGAATTTATGCATAATGTTCTTCTACTAGGAAGCTCCCCTATAGGTTGAATTTTCAGTTCCAACAGCGTTTAGGAGGAGTGAACTCTTCTAACAGTTTGTATATGCCAAGTCAGCCACCTCAAAAATGTACGTGTGATACCTGGTAGGATTCTATATGTGCATATAAATATACAAGTGTGAATAGGCTAAAGAGAAAGGGAAACAAGAATTCTCGTATTTTTTAAGTTTAAAAACTCATGGAGAACTTCTTCGATTAAAAATTGACTAGATTTATAACTTTTACCTTATATAATGCAAAACGCAAGTCCAACTATACAACATGCCTCCAATGAACTGCTTGTATTTCTATAGGTTTGCCTTATTTTTCTCTATCATATTAGGATGAGTTGTCTGAGTCTATTAGGTATGGGTTAGTGTCAGGGATTCAATATTTCAAAATGAAATTTGGAAAATGAATCCAATTTGTATGCATATATATGCTGCACAAATATCCTCCCACTCTCATCCAGAACAATGCCTTGACATTACCTTCACCCCAAGTAAGACACAATTAGAGGAGAAGAGTTAGAAAATCAGTGAACACATATCTGGAATGGAAAATGCTCAGGAGTTCACAACCTTGGAGGTTGTAGAGGAGTTTCCAAAAGCAAGGGATAGGGTAAACACTCCACAAACATGGAGCTCTGCTGGCCTAAAAGCTTTTTGAGAAACTGCCTCTGAGATAGGGCACTTGAAATATATGTTGTTTTCAGGAGATTTGGCTTTCTTTGTAGTGAGACCATCAAAGCTGGGTCTGCATCTATGAGACCTGGAAGACATTGTTTCTGATTTTTCAATGAACATGAGGCAGCAGTGCTGATATTTTTCTTTTTAAGTAAACTGTGGCCTCTGGGGTCTAAGTGTCTCCCCGTTGAACTGTGAAGCCATTTGGCCCTCCTACACTTTTTGTGGGGTTTTTGCTGCTGCACTGGTAGTTTGGTATTTGCTTCATAAAATAGAAGGAGTTCAACTGGGACACAGTGCTGGAGGGAGTTCTGTCACGTGTGGTGGGTCAGGGACAGCAGAAAAATGCACCAACCAATCTTCTATCCCTCAAAGCTTGCCCCATTGCATCCTTGTCCATAGCAACCTGATTCTGAACATTGCCCTGAATCCTCTCCATATAACAAGATGCCTTTACTTATAAGGGTCTGCTGGCTGCAGCATGTAAGCCACAAGCCATTTGTAAGCCAATGGAAGATCCAAATTGCTCCAACACAGAAGTTTTATCACACTCCTGCCCACCACAACTCTAGGCCCACTTCTCAGGAGGCTGCAACTTACTGGGACCTCTGTTCTACACCATTTTCATAAAACCCAGTCAAGCAAGGCACTGTCAGGTACATCCATGATCAGCAGCAGGACATCCAAAGGTTCTCTAGTGCAACATAGTCGTGGGAATTTCAAAAAATTCACGGTATTTATCTAGAAATTTTTCAAGGATGAAGTTGGAGGCACTGTGGGTTTCAATTTATTCAGGAACCATTAAATGGAGAGGAAGATTATTTCAATGAAAGCTCTGGAGAACCCTCACAGGCAAGGCTTCTCAAAGAGTGGACAAAAGGTCACATTTAGCCAGGCCCATTGAGGTCTACAATGTGAGGTCCATGTGTGTTTTGACTCTCAAATATGGCTGCCAATGCTTTCAAATGAAATCATGTGATACCTTGGCTGAGATTCCCAGTTCTCTGTGCAAAGCCACTCTGGCGCTAGATCTCAGTTTCCAAGGGTGACACTCATACATGGCCTCTTTAATCCCAACACAATACATGGCAATACTTTTCTGAGGTCAGATTCTGAACTCAGTCTCTAAGGGGAATCACACCAAAGTTCAAGGCCAGGTAGACCCAGTTATGTCTTCCAACTGCCACACAAATATCCACAATTAAATCCAAAACACTCCCACATGTCACTCATCTTTTCAAAATACACACTCATCATAACCTCTGGCTGGAGGTTTCCATGAGGGGTGCGGCCCAAGACAGTGTAAAAATAACCACCCTTGCCCCTCATTTGCCTAAAATCAGGGTGGCCTGGACATCCTTCCAGTGAACCAGGAGTGATCAAATTGGCCGGCCATTAAGATGGCACTGCTTCTCCAATTTGAAGCCTACTGACTGTGGGGCTTAGAGTCTTTATGTGATTTGGAGTCATGAGAAAAATCAAGCACTTATGGGCTATCCTCTGCAGGGTTTTGAGGAACACATTTGAACCAAATGATCACTATTCTCACTTGATGAAGGTCAGGAACCTTACAGAGGAATGTGAGAGACTTCATCCAAAATGAATGCTCTTTTGTCCATTTTGGTTTTGGATGCACACATGGGATCTTTCTTTAGATCCATCAGGTGCTAAAAATCTAAGCCGCAGCCTCACACAGGGCCAAAAAGCTGATTCAGACACATCCCTTTCCAAAGCAATTAAGCAAAGAGCCAGAGGTGATGCCCTTTCATTTCTGTTTGAAAACTATTTCTTTTGGCTCTACAAAGGTGTGGCCTGAGGCAAAGATGTTCCGGACATTCAGGGCAACAGAACAATTGGTAAGCAAAAGGCCCAAAGCAGGGTTTCTCCATTAGAATTTTCTGGTCACACTCATATCTGAGTTTTCTGAGATGCTCCCATTCCCTTCAGCTATCCAGTACATGGCCAAGTCTCAGAGCTTGGAGGTGGTACATATTTTGGACACAAAAAAATGAGCCTATTCTGGAAATTTGCCCGGATTCAGGAAGAAAACAGGAACTTAGCAAGATTGTAGGAGTTGCCCACCCATAAGTCAAGCCACAGTCCATTCATAAATTGGGCAAGATGAATCTTGGGAAGCTTTCTACTAGTGAGGACACATACAATGATTCATTCTCTTTTCTAATGTCTAAAACCACGGACACAGTGGGATACACAGACATAGAGACACTGGCCTTGTCAAACGACTTACCAGAAACAATTCACTCCAAAACAAATAAACCGCCTTTCCTACCTATTCTCAGAACATGAGACAAAACCTCAAACCTACACCCACACACACAAAGGCAGCTCCTTCCCCCAAGAAGGTCTGTGACTATCAGGAGTGTCCTATGACTGGTGGGCCATACTATGTTCTGATGAAATCCCCTGTCCTGTGTCAGATATGGTCTCATTGGCCCAATCTGTGAAGTTGTCACTAGCCAGCTGTGAGCCACTACCTGCTTTCTCAGGAAAGGCCTCTCTTCAGAGCTTTCCTGACATTTGTCCATCCTCACATCAGTAGGTACTAAGAAAGACTGACTCTGTCCTTGTTGAATCCAAACAAGTGAGACCACTGGGACTGGGAATGGGACTGGCTCTGCGTGCCTGGCTTCCCGGATCCCAAGTTCAGAGAGTTTCATCACCAAGGAAGTGAGGTGAGATTAATCTCTTCAGGAATTTAATGAGGTCACTGCCTTGGCAACCACTTTGTCCTAACAGTTGCTTCCAATAGTCCTATGAGATGGAGGCAGCCCTTACTTCCTGTGACACTTTCAAAAGTTAGAATGGTATATCAACCATAGGCACCCAGGAACAGCTCTCCACACATGCCTGGTATGGTCCATCTTCTCTACATTAAGAAGAGAGAGGCTTATTCAGACAAAACCCTTCATCCTGGAAAGGTTGTTTGAGATGGAAGATAACTTTTGCTCTCTTAGGTCCTTCATAGCTGCCTAATCTTCTCCAGGGATCAAACCTGCATGGACCTTTGAGGTTCTCAGCAGGAGGCAGATCCCCTACATTCCTGTATTGTAAGACGAACTCTGTCCCTGCTCTTCTGTAAAGTTAGGTTGAGGGAAGAGTGTATGGTTAGGGTTATTAACATGTTTGATTTGGATTACGAATCCTTCTGCAGGATGATTAATAGTATTGGGAACCTGCGATATTTATAAGATTATAGAGGTGAAATATAAGTATGAAAACAGAAATGTTGGTAAGATTTGAAGCCCAGAAGGGCATTAGGCCCTTGATTGGGATACTTAGCTTTTAATTACGTTCTACACAGATGTCTCAGATAAATTGATAATCAATGGCATAGGACCTTATACCTTGGATGTTTGATTTTAGAAGAGAACATCCACTCAAATTGAGATAGTCGGTGGGATTAGGAAGATAGTCGGTAGGTTTATAAAAAAAGAGTGAGTATTAAAATTGGACAAAAAGTTCTGTAGCATTAGGGTTTCGGTTATAGAGTGAATATAAATGTCAGCACATGTGAAGAGTCAGTCACAATGATTAACTGGGGAAAATATGTAGGAAGGAAAATATCAATAGAGACATTACGAAATGAGGCAATTATATAGTGAGTGATAGAATTAGACATTTTCAACAGGGTTGAGATTGAATACATAATCTTAGGAAGAAACAAATATGTAGTCACCAATAGGAATGACATTTGAAAGCATTAGGCAACCTGGACATGGATGTTTTTAGTAAGCCATGTTCACTTTCAATTTAGGATTTGGTACAATCATAAGTGTGACCTTTGCATTTTGTGCCCAGAAAATTATTGGGATCAAATATATATGTAGATCATATGATATGTGTATTTCTTCCACCACATCTGGGAGCAATATTTGAGGACACATAAATTAGTATTGTGGGTACCAAGTGGTGTACCCTGTGTCAATGAATATAGAGATAATGCATGAATAGACCATAGTGTGAATAAATAATATAACTTTTTTCTCTTTAAATAATGGATTGAATTGATATCTTAAAATATATAGCAAATCATATATTGACATACAATCATTCACTCCAACCAGTTACATATATAATGGTAATCTTAGGGTTATTGTTTATCATGAAGTGTGTGTGAGTTTTGTTTCAAAAGTGTTTATGGTAATCGAAAATAATGTGTTTGGAAAGAAGTCTAATGAAAAGACCAGTCAAGAAATATGGAGGAATCCATGTGTTCTGAAGCTGGAATTGATTGAAAGTGAAACAAATGCCTATAACTTTCCTAAATTGTGGATGAAATATATATCCTGTGATGTGCATAAACTGATGAAATAGTAATGTACCAGTGTTGAATAAAAATGAAGGTCAAAGTACACATCATGTCCCATAGGAATCTACTTGCATTGATGTTAAACTGGGTCAGTTACTGTAGAAATATTAGGATTGCATGCATTATTCACCGTAGTTAGTTTTATTTCATTTTTATTCATGGTTGTTCAAAACATTACATAGTTGTTGTTATAACATATTTCACACTTTGATTCAAGTGCGTTATAAACTCCCATTTTTACCCCATGTACAGATTACAGAATCATATCAGTTACACATCTATTGATTCACATATTGCCATACTAGTGTCTATTGAATTCTGCTGCCTTTCCTATCCTCTACTATCCCCCCTCCCCTCCCTGCCCCTCCCCTCTTCTCTCTCTACCCCCTCTACTGTAATAAATTTGTCCCCCTTGTATTATTTTTCTCTTTCTCCTCACTTTCTCTTGTATGTAATTTTGTATAACCCTGAGGGTCTCCTTCCAATTCCATGCAATTTTCCTTCTCTCTCCCTTTCCTTTCCACCTCTCATCCCGCTTTAATGTTAATCATCTTGTCATGCTCTTCGTCTCTCCTCTGTTCTTAGTTACTCTCCGTATATCAAAGATGACATTTGGCATTTGTTTTTTAAGGATTGGTTAGCTTCACTTAGCATAATCTGCTCTAATGCCATCCATTTCCCTCCAAATTCTATGATTTTTTTTTTATTTTTCAATGCAGAGTAATACTCCATTGTGTATAAATGCCACAGTATTTTATCCATTCTTTCATTGAAGGTTATCTAAGTTGGTTTCACAGTCTTGCTGCTGTGAATTGTTCTGCTATGAACATCGATGTAGCAGTGTCCCTGTAGCATGCTCTTTTTTGGTCTTTAGTGAATAGACTGAGTAGGGGAATAGCTGGGTCAAATGGTGGTTCCATTCCCAGCTTTCCAAGAAATTTTCATACTGCTTTCCAAATTAGCTGCACCAATTTGCAGTCCCACCAGCAATGTAGAAGTGTACCTGTTTCCCCACATCCTTGCCAGAACTTGTTCTTTGACTTCATAATGGCTGCCAATCTTACTGAAGTGAGATGGTATCTTAGGGTGGTTTCGATTTGCATTTCTCTGACTGCTGGAGATGGTGAGCATTTTTTCATGTACTTGTTGATTGATTGTAAGTCCTCATCTGATAAGTGTCTGTTGAGGTCCTCAGCCCATTTGTTGATTGGGTTATTTGTTATCTTATTGTCTAATTTTTTGAGTTTTTTGTATACTCTGGATATTAGGGCTCTATCTGAAGTGTGAGGAGTAAAGATTTCTTCCCAGGATGTAGGCTCCCTATTTACCTCTCTTATTGTTTCTTTTGCTGAGAAAAAACTTTTTAGTTTGAGTAAGTCCCATTTGTTGATTCTAGTTATTAACTCTTGTGCTATGGGTGTCCTATTGTGGAATTTGGAGCCCGACCCCACAGTAAGTACATCGTAAGCAAATTTTTCTTCTATCAGACACTGTGTCTCTGATTTGATATCAAGCTCCTTGATCCATTTTGAGTTAACTTTTGTGCATGGCAAGAGAAAGGGATTCAGTTTTAATTTGTTACATATGGATTTCCAGTTTTCCCAACACCATTTGTTGAAGATGCTATCCTTCCTCCATTGCATGCTTTTAGCCCCTTTATCAAATATAAGATAGTTGTAGTTTTGTGGATTGGTTTCTGTGTCCTCTATTCAGTACCATTGGTCCACAAGCCTGTTTTGGTACCAGTACCATGCTATTGTTGTTACTATTGCTCTGTAGTATAGTTTGAAGTCTGGTATCGCTCTACCGCCTGATTCACACTTCCTGCCTAGCATTGTTTTTGCTATTTTGGGACTTTTATTTTTCCATATGTATTTCATGATTGCTTTCTTTACTTCTACAAGAAATGCCTTTGGGATTTGATTGGCATTGCATTAAACCTATAGAGAAATTTTGGTAATATCACCATTTTGATGATGTTAGTTCTGCCTTTCCATGAACAGGGTATATTTTTACATCTTCTAAGATCTTCTTATATTTCTCTCTTTAGGGTTGTGTAGTTTTCATTGTATGAGACTTTCCCCTCTTTTGTTAGGTTGATTCCCATCTTTTTTTTTTTAGGATATTGTGAATGGAGTGGTTGTTCTCATTTCCATTTCAGAGGATTTGTCCCTGATAATTAGGAATGCCTTTGATTTATGCCTGTTGATTTTATATCCTGCCACTTTGCTGCATTCATTTATTAGCTCTATTAGTTTCTTTGTAGACCCTTTTGGGTCTGCTAGTTATAGAATCATGTCATCTGCAATAGTAATAATTTAAGTTGTTCTTTTCCTATTTTTATGCCTTTAATTTCTTCCGTCTGTCTAATTGCTCTGGCCAGTGTTTCGAGAACTGTATTGAACAGAAGTAGTGAGAGAGGGCATCCCATTCTTGTTCCAGATTTTAGAGGGAATGCCTTCAATTTTTCTAGATTCAGAATGATGCTAGCTTGAGGATTAGCATAGATTGCTTTTACAATATTGAGGTATGATTCTGTTATTCCTAGTTTTTCTAGAGTTTTGAAGATAAAGGGATGCTGTACTTTGTCGAATGCTTTTTGTGCATCTATCGAGATGATCATATGGTTCTTATTTTTAAGTCTATTGATGTGGTGAATAACATTTATTGATTTTCGTATATTGAACAAGCCTTGCATTCCATGGATGAATCCTACTTGATCATGGTGCACAATTTTTTTTTAATATGTTTTTGTATCTGATTCGCCAGAATTTAATTAGGGATTTTTGCATTTAGATTCCTTAGGGATATTGGTCTGTAGTTTTCTTTGTTTGAAGTGTTTATGTCTGGTGTAGAAATCAGGGTGATATTGGCCTGGTAGAATGAATTTGGAAGATCTCCCTCTTTTTCAATTTCCTGAAATAGCTTGAAAAGTATTGGTATTAGTTCATATTTAAAGGGTTTGTAAAACTCTGCTATATACCCATACTGTCCTGGTCTTTTCTTAGTTGGTAATCTTTGGATGGTTTCTTCTATTTCCTCAATTGATACTGGTCTGTTTAGGTTGTCTATATCCTCCTGACTCAATCTGGACAGATCATATGACTTAAGAAATTTTTCGATGCTTTCACTATCTTCTATTATATTGGAGTATAACGAATCAAATTAATTTCTGATTATCTTCTGTATTTCAGAAATATCTGCTGTGATTGCCAGGGGGTGACAAATAACTTGTGTAGATTGATACAGCAGGAGTGGAAGCCATTTATTGTAGCATCTGAGCGATATTTATACATTTTATATAGCTTATCTAATTAGCATAAAATAGATCCAGCAGTCAACCAATAAGGAATCTCCACACTTAATGGCTTGCTTTTGTTACTTCACAAACCACTCTCTATGGCATTTGGCCAGGCGCCATCCAGACTTGTTTACAGACCCTAACATTTCTCTGGCAAAATACCAGGTGCCATCCTGACTTGTTTATAGACCTTAACATGTGATGTTGCCCTTTTCATCCCGTATGCTAGTAATTTGAGTTTTCTCTCTTCTTCTCTTCATTAGCATGGCTAAGGGTCTGTCGATTATATTTATTTTTTCAAAGAACCAACTTTTAGTTTTCTCAATTTTCTCAATTGTTTCTTTTGTTTCGATTTCATTAATTTAAGCTTTGATTTTAATTAAATCTTACCTTCTACTTATTTTGCTGTTGTTTTCCTCTTCTTTTTCTAGGATTCTGAGATGAAGTATGAGATCATTTATTTGTTTTGTTTTTTTTTTCTTTTTTTAAGGAATGAAATCCAAGCAATGAATTTTCCTCTTAGAACGGATTTCAGTGTGTCCCATAGATTCTGATATGTTGTGCCTGTGTTTTCATTTATCTCTAAGAATTTTTTAATTTCCTCCTTGATGTCTTCTATAACCCATTGATCATTCAGTAACCTATTGTTCATTCTCCAAGTGATGCATGATTTTTCCTTCCTTCGTTTATCATTGATTTTTAGTTTATATTAGATTATGATCAGATAAGATGCATGGTATTATCTCTACTTCTTTATATTGTCTAAGAATTTCCCTGTGACATAATATATGATCTATTTTTGAGAAGGATCCATGTGCTGCTGAGGAAAAATGTAACTGCTTGATGTTGAGGAGTATATTCGATATATGTCAATTAAGTCTAGGTTATTAATTGTGTTATTGAGTTCTATAGTTTTCAATTTCAACTTTTGTTTGGAAGACCTGTCCAGTGGTGAGAGAGGTGTGTTGAAGTCTCCCATGATTATTGTATGGTGGTCTATTAGACTCTTGATCTTGAGAAAAGTTTGTTTGATGGACATAGCTGCACCATTGTTTGGGGCATATATATATTTATAATGGTTATGTCTTGTTGGTGTATGGTTCTCTTGAGCAGTATGTAGTGTCCCTCTTTATCCCTTTTGATTAACTTTGGCTTGAAATCTATTTTATTTGATATGAGTATGGACACTCCTGCTTGTTTCCGAAGTCCATATAAGTGATATGATTTTTCCCAACCTTTCACCTTCAGTCTATGTATGTCTTTTCCTATCAAATGCGTCTCCTGTAGGCAGCATATTATTGGGTCTTGTGTTGTGATCCATTCTACTAGCCTGTGTCTCTTAATTGGTGAGTTTAAGCCATTAACATTTACGGTTATTATTGAGATAATGGTTGTTCTTCCAGCCCTATTTGTTTATTTATGTTATTAAACATGGATTGTTTTCTACATTGATTATTTCCCCCTTTTACTGTACTACCTCCCACTGTTGGTTTTTATTGTTATTTTCCATTTCCTCTTCCTGTAATATTTTGCCGATGATGTTTTGAAGAGATGGTTTTCTAGCTACAATTTATTTTAACTTTTTTTTAACATGGAAGGTTATGATTTTATCTTCCATCCTGAAGCTTAATTTCGCTGGATACACAATTCTTGGTTGGAATCCATTTTATTTCAGTGTTTGAAAAATGTTAATCCAGGATCTTCTAGCTTTCAGAGTCTGTGTTGAAAGATCAGCTGTTATCCTGATTGGTTTACCCCTAAATGTAATCTGCTTTTTTTTCTCTTGTAGCATTTAAAATTCTCTCCTTATTGTGTACGTTGGGCATCTTCATTATAATGTGTCTAAGTGTGGATCTCTTATGATTTTGCACATTCGGCGTCCTGTAGGCTACTAGGACTTGGGAGTCAGTCTGATTCTTCAAGTCTGGGAAGTTTTCTCGTATTATTTCATTGAATACATTGCTCATTGCTTTGGTTTGGACCTCTATACCTTCCTGTATTCCAATGACTCTTAAGTTTGGTCTTTTTATGTTATCCCGTATTTCTTGGATATTCTGTTCATGGTTTCTTAACAGTCTTGCTGAGCTGTCTATGTTCTTTTCAAGTTGGAATACTTTGTTTTCATTGTCTGATGTTCTATCTTCTAAGTGTTCTACTCTGCTGGTAGTATTCTCAATTGAGTTTTTAAGTTGGTTTATTGCTTTCTGCATTTCTAGGATTTCTGTTTGTTATTTTTTACAACCTCTATCTCCCTGTATAGCTGATCTTTTGCTTCTTGGATTTGTTTATGTAATTCATTGTCGAAGTGATTTTTCATTGTCTGATTTTGCTGTCTAATGTCTTCCTTGAGACTCCAGATCATCTGAAGCATGTATATCCTGAGTTCTTTATCTGACATTCCATCTACTGCAGCTATTACCTCTTCTAAAGTTGTGCTGACCTGCATTGCTTGTGGTCCTTTTTTCCTTGTCTTATCATACTGCTCGCTTTTCTTTCTGCTTGGTGAAACTGTTGTGATTTTGAAATTTTCCTCCTATATATTTATATTGCTCTTGTATAGTTGCAAAGTCTCCCTTGCATGGGCACAGGGGGGCTGTGCTGCTCCTCCAATTAGGGTGATCTAACTACCTTGCTGACGGGCCGCTGGGCTTGTTTTCCTGATCGGTTGCAGGTCTGCCTACCATGCAGGCACGGGAGGCGGCTCTGCTCTGCCCCTCCTCCAATTGGTGTCACGTGTCTACCAGGCCCGTGGACCCCTGGGGTGTTCTGCCGATCAGTCGCAGGTCTGCCTACCTTGTAGGTGCTGGCGGCGGTTCTGCTCTGCCCCTACTCCAATTGGGGTGACGTGACTACCATGCAGGTGTGTTGCTGGGCCTGTTCCGCCAGTTTGTCGCAGGTCTGCCTACCTTGCGGGCACGGGCAACGGATCTGCTCTGCTCCTATTCCAAATGGGGTGAAGTGTCTGCCGCGCCGGCAGGGCGATGGGCCTCTTCTGCCAGTCAGGTGCAGGTGTGCCTACCTTGCGGGTGCGGGTGATGGCTCTGGTCTGCCACTACTCCATTTGGGGGGTCGTGACTACCATGCCGGCAGGTTGTTGGGCCTGTTCTGGGTGCGGGCGAAGGCTCTGCTCTGCCCCTACTAATATTGGGGTGACCTGACTACCATGCCGGTGGGCCACTGGGATTGTACTAGGTGCGGGAGAAGGCTCTGCTCTGCAACTATTCCAATTCAGGTGATTTGACTACCACGCCTGCGGGTCACTGGGCCTATTCTGGGCAAGGGCGGCGGCTCTGCTCTGCCTCTATTCCAATTGGGGTGACGTGACTACCATGCAGGTGTGTCGCTGGGCCTGTTCCGGGCGTGGGCGGCAGCTCTGCTCTGCCCCTCTGGCTTGATGACAAAGTGAGAGAGACCCGGGTGTTTGTGACTCACTTTCTTTACCAGGAGACCAACTGTTTCTGTCACCGCTGGTATCAATGAAGTTATCTCCTCTGCTGCTTTCTGATGACATCAGATCTCTGCCATGTTGGTATCCCATGCAAAAGGCAGCATTTTGTTCCCTTTGCTGGGTGACTAAAGCAATGGGTGAGTTCTGACCGGCACTCACAAGCCCCGTCTCAATCCTGTTGCACTCCCTATGAAGGCTCGGTTGATATTTACCTCCACAGTATTCAGCAAGACCCGGACCGAGAAGCAGTTTCCGCGGGTTCTTTAGCCCAGGGCCAGATCAGTTCCGGGAGGCGGAATTCGGCCACTCTGGGCTCGGTGTATGTTCTAATAGAAGCAGGCTCCAAGACGCAGTTTCTGCGGGTTCTTTAGCACTGAGCCTGAGTAATTTGTCTGCAAGACAAAGGTGAATGGCATCCTGAAATTACCGGTTCTATAGCTGAATAAGCTGCGATCAGTCGAAAACAGGGATGGTGACGTCACCTCTCCAAGATGGTGGCCGCTGGGTTCCTCTGTGGTCTGACTGGTGTGGAGAAACGATTTGGACTGCATGCTTCCCCGTCTCAAACCCAGAATTCAGCACTGAGCACAGTGATTGCATACCTGGCAGGAGCCCACAGTATCTGCACCGCTGTATATTTGCGTTGCTATCTCGTCGTTTCCCAGCACGCACCACAGACTCTAGCCACGGAGCGATTTCCTGAATAAGCCACATGACCTTCTGTGAGGACAAATCACTCGCGTTTGAGTTCCCGTAGCTGATCCTCGTGAGATGGAAATATGTACACTAGGTTTTGGAGAACCACAATTTTGCTGGAAATTCCTAACAAGATAGGTTTTAGCCATTCTAACTCGTCATTCTCCCGCACAGTGATGCGGTATATGGGGGTGATGCACTCCCTTCGCAGCCATCATATGATCCCCTGAAGTTAGTTTTCAGTACTAGGAAACAAATAAGTATTTCAGGTGGATGAATATTTCTGAGAAAAATCTTTTGAAAAGTTGATTATAAATCCACATACATGAATATGAATGAATTTAGGGAGTGTATAATAAGGAAAATATACTTCATATTTTGAAAAATCTGCAGAGTGAAAAAAATATATATATATATATGTATATATATACATACACACAGAGACATTAAAAAGTAGCATTATGTATGCCAATCGAAATTCAGCATGAAATATATATCATCCACAGATCCAAAAATATTCATTTTAATGAACATGGATTTATGTCGTTCAACTAAGAAGCTCACCCGTATCTTGAATTTTCGGTTTCAACAGCATTTAGTAGGAGTGATCTCTTCTCACAATTTGTATCTGCCAAGCCAGCCACCTCACAAAATGTACGAGTTTTACCAGGTAGAATTCGATATGTGCATATAAAAATACATGTGATGAATAGGCTACAGAGAAAGGGAGACAGTTATTCACATATTTGTTAACTTTTAAAACACATGGAGAACTATTTCAATTAAAATTTGCTAGATTTATAACACCTACCATTTATCATACGAAAGGCAAGTCCAACTATACACCATGCCTCCTCTGAACCTCTTGTATTTCTATTCTGTTTGGGTTATTTTTCTCCATAATATTAGGATTAGAAGTCAAAGTCTATTAGGGTATGTGTTAGTGTCAGGGAATCAGTATTTCGAATGGAAAATTTGAAAATGTATCCAATGTATATGCAAATATGTGCTACACAAAAAACTTCCCACTCTCATTCATAACAATGCCTTGACATTACCTTCGCCCCACATAAGACACAATTAGAGGAGAGGAGTTAGAAATTCTGTGAATACATATGTGGAATGGAAAATGCTCAGGAGTTCACAAATTTGGAGGTGGTAGAGGAGTTTCCAAAAGTAAGGGACAGGGTAAACACTCCACAAACATGAAGTTCTGCCAGCCTGACATATGGAGAAACTGCCTCTAAGGTTGGGCAATGAAATATATGCTGTTGTCAGGAGCATTAGCTTCATTTGGAGTGAGACCATCAAAGCTGGGTCTTCATCTATGTGACATGAATGACATTGTTTCTTATTTTCCAATGAACATGAGGCATCAGTGGTGAATTTTCTATTTGTATGTAACTTGTGGCCACTGGGGTCTAAGTGTCTCCCCGTGTGGACTGTAAATCCATTTGGTCATCCTCCACTATTCGTGGTGTTTCTTGCTGCTGCACTGGGAGTTTGGAATTTGCTTCATGAAATACAAGGAGTTCAACAGGGACACAGTGCTGAAGTGAGTTCTGTCAATTGTGGTGGGTCGGGTTCTGCAGGAGAATGCACCAACCAGGCTTCTATCCCACATTGCTTGCCCCATTGACCATAGCAACCTGATTCTGAACATTGCCCTGAAACCTCTCCATATAACAATATGCTTTTACATATAAGAGTCTACTGGCTTCAAAATGTCAGTCACAATCCATTTGCAAGCCAATGGCAGATCCACATGGCCCAACACAGATGTTTTATCACACACCTGCAAACCACTGCTCTAGGACAACTACTCAACAGGATCCAACTTACTGGCATCTCTGTTCTACACCATTTTCATAAAACCAAGTCAATCAAGGCACTGTCTTACATACTCATGATCAGCAACAGGACATCCAAATGTTCTCCAGTGCCACCCAGTCATGGGAATTTCAAAAATTTTTATGGTATTTATCTAGCCAATTTTCAAGGAAGAAGTTGGAGGCACTGTGGGTTTCAATTTATTCAGGAACCATTAAATGGTGAGTAAGTTCATTTCAATGAAAACTCTGGAGAATTCTCACAGGCAAGGCTTCCCAAGAGTGGCCAAAATGTCAGATTAAGCCAGGCCCATTGAGGTCTACAATGTGAGGTCCATGTGTGTTTTGACTCTCAAAAATGGCTGCCAAGTCTTTAAGAATAAAATCATGTGATATCCTGGCTGAGATTCCCTGTGATCTGTGAAAAGTCAACTTGGGCCTAGATGTCTTTCCAAGGGCAACTCTCATGCATGGCCATCTAAAATCCCAACACAATTCATGGCAATACTTCTCTGAGATCAGTACCACAACTCAGTCTCTAAGGGGAATCACACCAGGGTGCAAGCCCACGTGGACCCAGTCATCTCTTCAAACCACCATTCAAATGTCCACAATTAAAACCCAAACACTCCCACATGGCCCAAATCTTCTTCCATATATACACTCATCATAACCTGTGGCTGGAGGTTTCCATGAGGGGAGCAGCCCACGTCAGTGTCCAAAATAAGCTTCCTGCACCTCATTTGCCTAATGTCAGGGTGGCATGGACACCCTTCCTGTAAACCAGGAGTGATCAAATAGGCCATCCTTTAATACTGCTTAGTTCTCCAACTTGAGGCCTACTGACTTTGAGGTTTAGATTCTTTAAGTGAATTGGAGTCATGAGAAAAACAAGCACATATGGGCTATCCTCTGCTGGGTTTTGAAGAACTCATTTGACACAAAGGATCCCTGTTCTCACTTGATGGATGTCAGGAACCTACCAGAGGAAGGCAAGAGAGTTAATCAACAATATCTGATCTTTTTGCCATTTTGGTTTTCGATGCATGCATGGGATGTATCTTTAGATCCATCAGGTGCTGAGAATCTAAGCCTCAGCCTCACACAGGGCCAAGAGACTGATTCAGACATATCCCTTTTCAAAGCATTTAAGCATGGATCCACACGTGATGCCCATTCATTTGCATTTGAAAACTGTTTTCTTCAGGCTTCACAAAGTGGTGGCTTGAGGCAAAGTTCTTCCTGACATTCAGGGCAACAGAACAATAGGTAATCAAAAGGACCAAAGCAGGGTTTCTCTACTGAGACTTTCCTGGTCAACTGATATCTGAGATTTCTGAGATGCTAGCCATTCCCTTCAACTATCTAGTACATGGCCATGTCACAGATATTGGAGGTGGTACATATCTTGGACACAAAACCATGATACTATTCTGGAGTGTTGCCAGAATTGAAGGAGAAAACAGGAAATTATGAAGCTTGTAGGTGTTGCCCATCCATAAGGCAAGCCTGTTTCCACTCATATATTGGGCACAATGAATGCTGGCAAGCTTTCTAGTAGACAGGAAACATCCATTGATGCCTTCTCTCTTCTAATGTCTACAATCATGAACACAGTGGGATACACAGACACTCGCCTTGTCAAAGGACTTACTAAAAGTAGTCCACTCCAAACCAAACAAACTGCCTTTCCCACCTATTCTGAGAACTTGAGACAAAACCACAAAATCACACCCACACCCACAAAGGCACCTCCTTCCCCCAAGTAGGTCTGTGACTCTCCGGAGTGTCCTCTGACTGGTGGGCCATACTATGTTTCCCCAAAATGACCTCTCCTGTCTCAGTTCTGGTCTGCTTGGCCAACTCTGTGAAGTTGTCAAGAGCCAGTGGTGAGACACTACCTGCTTTCTGAGGAAAAGCCTCTCTTCAAAGGTTTCCTGGCATTTGGCCATCCTCACATCTGTAGGTTCAAAGAAAGACTGACTCTGTCCTTGGTAAATCCAAACATATGAGACCACTGGGACTGGGACAGGGACTGTGTCTGGGTTCCTGGCTTCCTGGATCCCAAGTTCAGAGAGTTTCATCACCAAGGAAGTGAGCTGAGGTCACTTCCTTCAGGATCTGAATTACATCACTGCCTTAGCAACCACTTTGCCCTAACAGTTGCTTCCAAAAGTCCCATTAGGTGGAGGCTGCCCCTGTTTTCCTGTAACACTTTCACAAGTTAGAATGTTATATCAATCATAAGCACCCCGGAACAGCTCTCCACACAGAACTGGTTTGGTCCGTCTTGTATACATTAATAAGAGAGAGTGATTCAGACACAACCCTTCAACCCGACCAGGATGACTGCCATGGAAGATGACTTTTGCTTTCTGAGGTATTTCATAGCTGCCTTCATCTTCACCAGGGATCATTTCTGCATGAACATTTGAGGTTCTCAGCAGGTGAAGATACCCTACATTCCTGTATTTTAAAACCAACTCTGTCCCTGCTCTTCGGTAAAGTTAGTGTATGGTTAGGGTTCATTATATGTTTGATTTGGGTTAGGAATCATTCTGCAGGATGAATAAAGGGATTGGGTACCTGCGATATTTATAAGAATATATGAGTGAAATATATGTATGAAAACGGAAATCTAAGAAAGATTTGAAGCCCAGAAGGGCATTGGGCCCTTGATTGGGATACATAGTGTTGAATTACGTTCTGTACAATTGTCTCAGTTAAATCGATATACAATGGCATAGGACCTTGTACCTTAGATGATTGAATGTAGAAGAGAACATCCAGTTAAAAAGGGATAGTCGGTAGGATTAGAAAGATAGTCGGTAGGTTTAGGAAGAAGAGTGAGAATATGATTTGGAATAAAAAGCTTCTTTAGCAATAGGGTTTCGTTTAGAGAGTGAATGTAAATGTCAGTACATGTGAAGAGTCTTTCACAATGATGAACTGGGGAAATTATGTAGAAAAGCAGGTATCAATAGAGACATAACGAAATCAGGCAAAGTATAAATGAGTGATAGGATTAGACATTTTCAACGGGTTGAGTTTGAATATATAATCATAGGAAAAAACAAATATGTTGTCACCAATGGGATTGACATTTGAGAGCATTAGGCAACCTGGACACGGATGTTATTACTTATCCATGTTCACTTTCCTTTTAGGCTTTGGTACAATCATAAGTGTGACCTTTACATTTTTTTTTGTTCAGAATATTTCGGTGGTAAAATGTATATGTAGATCAGGTAACATGAGTATTTCTTTCACCATGTCTGGGAGCAATATTTTGAAGACATATACATTAGTATTAGGGGTACAAAGAGGTGTACCCTGTGTCTATGAATATAGAGATAATGCATGAATAGACGATAATATGAATAAATAATGTATCTGGTTCCACTTTAAATAATGGATTGAATTGAAATCTGAAAATATATAAGAAATCTTATATTGATATATAATCATTCATTTCAACCAGTTATATATCTAATGGTAATATTAGGATTATGGTTTATCATGAAGGGTGTTTGAGTTTTGCTTTATAAGTGATGATGTTAAACGAAAATAATGTGTTTGGAAAGAAGTCTCATGAAAAGACCAGTCAAGAAACATAGAAGAATCATGTGTTCTGAATCAGAAAGTGATTGATCATGAAACAAATGCCTATAAATTTTCTAACTTTTGAATGAAATATATATCCTATGATGTGCATAAACTGAAGACATCGTAACGTATAAGTGTTGAATAAAAATGAAAATCAAAATACACATCATGTCCCCTAAGAATATATTTGCATTGATGTTAAACTAGCTCAGTAACTGTAGAAATATTAGGTTTTGTTTGCACCTTTCACTGAATTTAGTTTTCAGTACTAGAAAACAAATATGTATTTCAGGTGGATGATTATTTCTGAGAATAATCTTGTGGAAAGTTGATTATAAATACACATATATGAATATGAATGAATTTAGGGAGTGTATAATAAGACACATATATTTCATATTTTAAAAAATCTGGAGAGTGTATATATATATATATATATATATATATATATATATATACACTCTCATACATACACACTCACATGCACAGATATAAAAAAGTAGCAATACAGGAGATCCATCATGAAGGCAGGCATGGAAAAATCAAGTCTCTGACCTCTTCAGCTGCGCGGGCATCAGGAGTCGTAAACTGTCTAAATGCTGTTTGATCAGAATCACTAGGCAATGTTGACCTAATGTGGATCTGGTGCGAACATTCTGGGCCCCTCAGAACACACACCGAGCCTGGATCGGCTGCATTCAACCTCCGGTTTGCCTGGTTCTCGTGACTCAGCACTAAGATCCCTCTGAAATAACTGTTCGGCCCTTCTGAACTTTCAGAGGTAAAAGCCAACCAAGCCTTCAAAGGCAGTGGCCACAGGATTGAAACGGCGCTTGGGAGAGACAGTCAGGACCCACCCGTTGCGTTGGTTACCTTGCAAAGGGAACAAACGGTCACCAATTGCATGGGATACCACCATAGCATAGAAATGATGTCACGGGCAGAGGAGATAACTTCATTGAAACCAGCGTGACAGGTGTGTAATCCCCTAGCCATCTCTCTCAACACAGCGGGGAAACCTTAAGGGCCCCTCCCAGCTCTGCCGTAAGGGCCTCTCCCAGCTCTCCCGTGAGCGCGATAGCCAGACCTAGGGAATCAGGATTGGCTCGGGACTAGCGGCGTGGAATTCTGGGCTCCTGATCCCACAAGTGCTGACAATTGAGGTCTCTTACACCACGTACCGGTGGCGTGGCTCCCAGAGGGCAAGAAAATTCACTGGGGGTCCTCAGCCCCAAGCTCTACAAACTTAGGGTCTGAGGGAGGCAAACAGGGAGAGTGTGCACAGGCGTTCATGAAAACAGGGCTGCCGGGAGTAGAGTTCTGGCTTGTAACCACTATTGTGGTGAGCGTCACAGGTGATCAGGACATGGCTTGAGGAAGCACAAGAGAAGGCCCTAGGCACTCAGGATTGGAGATCCGCCAAGTCTGGGAGGAAGAGCTGCTGCACAGTGATTGGTTCCCACTTATTCAGAGGAGAAGCTTGGCCCAGTGCACACAGCTCCACCTACTGAAAGAGAAGTTAATTGAACTCTATGACTGCATGTATTATTATTTTTTTTTTAATTTATATTTTTTATATTTCTTTCATTTTCATTTTTGTTGTTGTTGTTCTTTAACTTTTTTAATGTTTTTATTTTTTTATTTTTTATTTTATCATTATTATTATTAATATTATTTTAAATTTTAATTTTCATTTTTTAATTATTATTATTATTTAAATTTTTTTTCTTTCTTTATTTTCTTTTTTTCTTTTGTCTTTTCATTTCTTTTCAATTTTCTTATTCTCCCTTCCTTGAATTCTACCTGTCTACTCTCATTCTCTTTAGTGACTTCTTCCCTTCCCTTCTAATATCTTTCCTCCCAAGCATCAAATAAATTTATAAGAGTAAGCAGTAACTCAGCAGTCAAACAAAACAAGAAGTAACATGAGCAGCATAAAAAAGCGAGGAAGAAAAGGAGTACAAACAATGATGGACAGCCTAAATATTCAGAAGGACCTAGAGTCATCAGAAAAATGGTCATATAAAGAACTCAAGAAATACCTTAGACAGATGGAATGGAACCTTAAAGAGGATACGAGACATCAAAACCAAACAGTGAAAGAACACATTGAAAATGAATTACATAAACAGATATAAAAAGAAATTAAGCATCTTAATTAGGAGATAGAGATTATAAAAAAAAAATCAAACAATAATTCTAGAAATGAAGGAAATGATAAACCAAATTAAAAACTCAATTGAGAGTATCACTAACAGAGTGGAGCAAGTAGAAGACAGAATGTCAGATAATGAAGACAAAATATATCATCTTGAAAAAAGTCTAGCCAACAAAGAAATGCTGGTAAAAAGTCATGAGAAAAACATCCAAGAGATATGGGATAACATAAGGAAAAAAAAAACTAATCAGTCATCTGGATAGAGGAAGGTACAGAGATTCAAACCAAGGGAATGAGTAACCTGCTGTATGAAATAATTACAGAAAACTTTCCAGAAATAAAAATGGAAACGGATAAAAAAAATTGTAGATGCTTACAGGACACCGAGCACACAAAATCACAGTAGACCAATGCCAAGACACATTGTTATGAAGATATCCAATATACAGAACAAAGAGAAAATATTAAAAGCTACAAGAGAAAGGAGGCAGATTACAATCAGGGGTAAACCAAAAATGTTAACAACAGATTTTTCATCACAGACGCTGAAAGTGAGAAGATCCTGGAACAATGTATTTCAAACACTTAAAAACAATGGATGCCAATTAAGAAATCTGTATTCAGCAAAATTAAGCTTCAGGTAAGACAACGAAATAAAAACATTTCGTGATAAACAAAAGCTAAAAGAACTTGCAGCCAGAAAACCAGCATTGCAAAGCATCTTAAGGAAAACACTACACGAGGAAAAAATGAATATCAACAACGAAAACCATCAGTGGGAAGTGCCTCATTAATGACAGAGGGCGGGGGAAATTTAATCATGGATAAACAAACTAAATTAAAAAAAAAGATAAATAATCAAAGACGGGTGGCAATACAAACCATATATCAATACTAACTCTAAACTTTAATGGCTTAAACTCTCCAATAAAGTGACATAGGCTTGTAACGTGGATTAAAAAAAACAAATCCAACAATATGTTGCTTCCAGGAGACACATCTGAATGGAAAAGACATACACAGGCTGAAGGTGAAAGGTTGGGAAAATTTATACCATGCACACGGTCCTTGTAAGCAAGTAGGGCTGGCCATCCTCATATGGAATAAAATCGACTTCAAGACTAATTTAATCAAAAGGGATAAGGAAGGACATTATATACTGTTGAAAGGAACCATTCACCAACAAGACATAACAATTATCAATATTTACGCAGCAAATAATGGTGCTGCAACATTTATAAAACAAATTCTCCTCAAGTTCAAGAATCAAATAGACCACAACACAATAATTATGGGAGACTTCAACTCACCTCTCTCACCATTGGACAGATCCTCCAAACAAAAGTTGAATAAAGAAAATATAGAATTCAATATCACAATCAATACCCTAGACTTAACTGACATATATAGAATATATCAACCATCATCAAGTGGATATACTTTTTTCTCACCAGCAAATGGATCCTTCTCAAAAATAGACCATATATTATGCCATAGGGCAACACTCAGTAAATATAAAGGGGTGGAGATAATACCATGAATTTTTTTCTGATCACAATGGAATGAAACTGGAAACCAATGGTAAAAGAAGGAAGGAACAATCCTACATCACATTGAAAATGAACAATATGTTACTGAATGATCAATGGGTTACAGAAGACATAAAGGAGGAAATCAAAAAATTCTTAGAGATAAATGAAAATACAGACACAACATATCAGATTCAATGGGACACAATGAAACAAGATTCAAGAGGCAAATTCATCTCCTGGAGGTCATTCCTCAAAAAAAGAAAAAAACAAAAACAACAAATAAATGAGCTCTCACTTAATCTCAAAGCCCTAGAAAAGGAAGAGCAAAACAACAGCAAATGTAGCAGAAGGCAAGAAATTATTAAAATCAGAGCGTAAATCACGAAATTGAAACAAAAGAAACTATTAAAAAATTAACAAAACTAATAGTTGGTTCTTCGAAAAAATAAATAAGATGGACAGACCCTTAGCCATGCTAATGAGGAGAAGAAGAGAGAGAACTCAAATTACTAACATACGGGATGAAAAAGGCAATATCACAACAGATGCTACATAAATACAGAAGACAATTAGAAATTATTTTGAAAACCTATATTCCAATAAAATAGAAAATAGTGAAGACATCGATACATTTGTTAAGTCATATGATTTGCCTAGACTGAGTCAGGAGGATACACACAATTTGAACAGACCAATATCAATCGATGAAATAGAAGAGGCAATCAAACTACTACCAACCAAGAAAAGCCCAGGATCGGATGGGTATACAGCGGAGTTTTACAAAACCTTTAAAGAAGAATTAATACCAATACTTTTCAAGTTATTCAGAAAATAGAAAAACAGGGAGCTCTGCCAAATTCATTCTATGAGGCCAACATCACCCTGATTCTGAAACCAGACAATGACACCTCAATGAAAGAAAACAACAGACCAATATCTCTGATGAACCTAGATGCAAAAATTTTCATTAAAATTCTGGTGATTTGGATACAAAGGCACATCAAAAAAATTGTGCACCATGATCGACTAGGATTCATCCCTGGGATGCAAGGAGGGTTCAATATATGGAAATCAATAAATGTTATTCACAACATCAATAGACTTAAAAATAAGAACCATAAGATGATCTTGATAGATGCAGAAAAACCATTAGAAAAAGTAGAGCATTCCTTTATGTTCGAAACATTAGAAAAACTAGGGATAAAAGGAACATACCTCGACATTGTAAAAGCTATCTATGTTAAGCCTCAGGCTAGCATCATTCTGAATGGAGAAAAATTGAAGGCATTCTTTCTAAAATCTGGAACAAGACAGGGATGTCCTCTATCACCACTTCTATTCAATATAGTTCTCGAAAAACTGGCCAGAGCAATTAGAAAGATGAAAGACATTAAAGACATAAAAATAGGAAAAAAAGAACTTAAATTATCACTATTTGAAGATGACATGATTCTATACATAGAAGACCCAAAAGGGTCTACAGAAAAAAACTACTAGAACTAATTAATGAATTCAGCAATGTGGCAGGAAATGAAATCAACATGCATAAATCAAAGGCATTTCTGTATATCAGCGACAAAACTTCTGAAATGAAAATGAGGAAAAACACTGCATTCACAATATCCTCATAAAAAATTAAATACTTGGGAATCAACCTAACAAAAGAGGTGACAGATTTATACAATGCAAACTACAGAACCCTAAAAAGAGAAGTAGAATAAGATCTTAGAAGATGGAAAAATATACCCTGTTCATGGATATTCAGAACTAACATCATCAAAATGGCGATATTACTAAAAAGTTGTCTATAGGTTTAATGAAATGCCAATCTAAATCCCAAATGAATTTTTTGTAGAAATAGATAAACCAATCATGAAATTCATATGGAAAAATAAACGACCCAGGATAGCAAAATCAATTCTAAGCAGGAAGTGTGAATCAGGCGGTATAGCGATACCAGATTTCAAACTATATTACAGAGCAATAATAACAAAAAGAGCATGGTACTGGTACCAAAACAGGCGGGTGGACGAATGGTACAGAATGGAGGACACAGAGACTAATCCAAAAAGCTACAACTATCTTATATTTGATAAAGGAACTAAAAGCATGCAATGGAGGAAGGATAGCATCTTCAACCAATCGTGTTGGGAAAACTGAAAATCCATATGCAACAAAATGAAACTGAATCCCTTTCTCTCGCCATGCACAAAAGTTAACTCAAAGTGGATCAAGGAGCTAGATTCAAATCAGAGACTCTGCATCTGATAGAAGAAAAAGTTGGTTCCGATCTACATATTGTATGGTCAGGCTCCAAATTCCTTAATAGGACACCCATAGCACAAGAGTTAATAACAAGAATCAACAAATGGGAGTTACTTAAACTGAAAATTTTTTTCTCAGAAAGAGAAACAATAAGAGAGGTAAATATGGAGCCTAGATCATGGGAACAAATTTTTACTCCTCACCCTTCAGATGGAGCCCTAATATCCAGAGTATACAAAGTATACAAAGAACTCAAATAATTAGACAATAAGATAACAAATAACCTAATGGGCCAAGGACCTGAACAGACACTTCTCAGAGGAGGACATAGAATCAATCAACAAGTACATGAAAAAATGCTCTCCATTTCTTGCAGTCAGAGAAATGCAAATCAAAACCACCCTAAAATACCATCTCAATCCAGTGAGATTGGCAGCCATTATGAAGTCAAACAACAACAAGTGCTGGCGACGATGTGGGGAAAAGGGTACTCTTGTACATTGCTGATGGGACTGAAACTGGTGCAGCCAATTTGGAAAGCAGTATGGAGATTCCTGGGAAGGCCGGGAATGGAAGCACCATTTGACCCAGCTATTGCCCTTCTCGCACTATTCCCTGAAGACCTTAAAAGAGCGTACTACAGGGATACTGCCAATCGATGTTCATAGCAGCACAATTCACAATTGCTACACTGTGGAACCAACCCAGATTCCCTTCAATAGATGAATGGATAAAAAAAAATGTTTTTTTTATATACTATGGAGGATTACACAGCACTAAAAAATGACAAAATAATGGAATTTGCAGGGAAATGCATGGCACTAGAGCAGATTATGCTTAGTGAAGCTAGCCAATCCCAAAAAAACAAATACCAAATGATTTCTTTGATATAATGAGAGCAACTAAGTACAGAGCAGAGAGGAAGAGCATGAAGAAAAGATTGACATTAAGCAGAGACATGAGGTGGGAGGGAAAGGTAGAGAAAAGAGAAATTGCATGGTAATGGAGGGAGACCCTTATTGTTACAAAAAAAATACATATAAGAGGTTGTGAGTGTAATGGAAAAATAAACAATAAGTGAAATGAATTACAGTAGGTAGGGTAGAGAGAGAAGATGGGAAGAGAGCGGAGGGGGGATAGTAGGGCATAGGAAAGGTAGCAGAATACAACAGTAACTAATAAGACATTATGTAAAAATATGGATGTGTAACTGATGTGATTCTGCATTCTATATTTGGAGTAAAAATGGGAGTTCATAACCCACTTGAATCTAATATATGAAATATGATATGTCAAGAGCTTTGTAATGTTTTGAGCAACCAATAAAAGAAAAAAAAAGGAGCAATATATATGCCAATCGAAAATCTTCATCAAATATATATAATCCAAAGATCGAAAAATATTCATTTTACTGAACATGGATTTATGTATAATGTTATTCAACTAGGAAGCTCACCCGTAGGTTGAATTTTCAGTTCCAACAGCGTTTAGGAGGAGTGATCTCTTCTCACAATTTGCATCTGCCAATTCAGCCACCTCACATGTGTGTACAAGTGATATCAGGTAGGATTCTATATGTGCATATAAAAATACATGTGCTGAATAGGCTACAGAGAAAGGGAGACAGGGATTCACATATTTGTTAATTTTAAAAACACATCTAGAACTATTTCAACAGAAAATTGACTAGATTTAAAACTCCTACATTATATAATGCAAAAAGCAATTTCAACTATACACCATGCCTCCTCTGAACTGCTTGTATTTCTATTCTTTTTGGGTTATTTTTCACCATCATTTTAGGATTATTAGTCAGAGACTAGTAGGGTACAGGTTAGTGTCAGGGATTAAGTATTTCAAATGGAAAATTGGAAAATGAATCCAATGTGTATGTAAATATGTGCTACACAAAAATCTTCCCACTCACATCCAGAACAATGCCTTGAGATTACCTTCGCCCCAAGTAAGACACAATTAGAGTTGAAAAGTGTAAAAATCTAGGAATACATATATGGAATGGAATATGCTCGGGAGTTCACAACTTTGGAGGTGGTAGAAGAGTTTCCAAAAGTAAAGGACAGGGTAAACACTCCACAAACAAGGAGCTCTGCTGGCCTAAGAATTCTTGGGAAATGGCCTCTGAGGTTGGGATCCTGAAATATATGTTGCTGTCATGAGCTTTAGCTTCCTTCGTAGTGAGAACATCAAAGCTGGGTCTGCATCTATGTGACCGGGAAGAGATGGTTTCTTATATTCTAATGAACATGAGGCAGCAGTGCTCAATTCTCTCTTTGTAGGTAAACTGTGGCCACTGGATTCTAAGTGTCTCCCAGTGGGGACTGTGAAGACATTTGGTCATCCTCCACTTTTCATGGTGTTTTTTGCTGCTGCACTGGGAATTTGGTATTTGCTTCACAAAATATAAGAAGTTCATTTGGGATACAGTGCTGGAGGGAGTTCTGTCACTTGTGGTGGGTCAGGGTCTACAGGAGAATGCACCAACCAGGCTTCTATCCCACAGAGCTTGCCCCAATAACCATAGTAAACTTATTCTGAACATTGCCCTTAAAACTCTCCATATAACAGGATGCCTTTACATATAAGGGTCTCATGTCTGCACTATATCAGTCACAAGCCATTTGGAAGCCAATGGCAGATCCACATAGCCCCTCTATGATGTTTTTTCACACACCTTCCCACCACTGCTCTAGGCCCACTATTCAGCAGGCTCCAAATTACTGGCATCTCGTGTTCTACATCATTTTCATGAAACCAAGTCAAACAAGGCACTGTCTGGTATACACATGATAAGCAACAGGACATCAAATTTTCTGCAGTTCCACCTGGTCATGGGAATTTAAAAAATTTCATGGTATTTATTTAGCAATTTTTCAAAAATGAAGTTAGAGGCACTGTGGGTCGCAATTCATTCAGGAACCATTAAGTGTTGAGAAAGTTCATTTCAATGAAAGCTCTGGAGAACTCTCAAAGTCAAGGCTTCTCAAAGAGTTACCAAATGGTCACATAAAGCCAGCCCAATTGACGTCTACAATGTGAGGTCCATGTATGTTTTGACTCTCATCTATGGCTGCCAAGACTTTCAGAATAAAATCATGTGATATCCTGGCTGAGATTCCCAGGCCTCTGTGGAAAGCCACCCTGGGCATAGATCTCAGTTTCCAAGAGTGAGTCTTATGTGTGTCCTCCTAAAATCCCAACACAATTCATGGCAATACTTCTCTGAGGTCAATTCCAGAATGCAGTCTCTAAGGGGAATCACACCAGAGTTCAAGCCCAGGTGGACCCAGTCATCCCTTCCAACCGCCACAAAAATTACCACAATTAAAATCAAAACACTCCCACAGGGCCATCTTCTTCTTCCATGTAGACACTCATCATAACCTCTAGCTGGAGGTTTCTATGAGCCCAAGGTAGTGTCCAAAATAAGCTCACTTGCCCCTTATTTGCCTAAAATCATGGTGGCCTGGACACTCTTCCTGTGAACCAGGAGTGATCAAATATTCCTGCTGTTAAAGTGTTCCACTTCTCCAATTTCTGCCTACTGGCTGTAGGGTATAGATTCTTTATGTGATTTGGAGTCATGAGAAAGTCCAAGCACATATGGGCTAGCCTCTGCAGGGATTTCAAGAACTCATTTGACCCAAAGGATCCCTATTCTCACTTGATGGAGTTCAGGAACCTAAAACAAGAAGGCAAAAATATTCATCCACAATGACTGCTCTTTTGGACATTTTAGTTTTGTAAGAACATGGGATCTTTCTTTAGATCCATCAGGTGCTGAGAATCTCAGCCACAACCTCATACAAGGACAAGAGGCTGATTCAGACACATCCCATTCCAAAGCAATTAAGCAAAGAGCCACAGGTGGGGTCCATTCATTTCCATATGAAAACAGTGTTTTTCAGGCTACACAAAGGGGTGGCCTGAGGCAAAGACCTTTCTGACATTTAGGGAAATAGAAATAGAATTAAGCAAATGGCCCAAAAAAGGGTTTCTCCACTGAGACTTTACTGCACACACTGATATCTGAGTTTTCTGAGATGATCTCAGTCTCTTCAGCTATCCAGAACATGGCCATGTCACAGAGCCTTGTGGTGTTACATATCTGGGAAACAAAACCATGAGTCTATTCTGGAGAGTGGCCAGAATTCACGTAGAAAACAGGAACTTTAGAAGATAGTAGATGTTGCCCATCCATAAGGCAAGCTGCAGTGCATTCATCAATTGCGCAGTATGAATTGCGGAAGCTTTCAACTAGAGACAACATATCCATTGGTGCATTCTCTTTTCTAATGTGTACAACCATGGATACAGTGGGATACACAGACATAGAAACACTCACAATGTCAAACGACTTACTAGAAACATTCCACTCCAAACCAAACAAACCACCTTTCCTACCTATTCTCAGAACATGAGAAAAAACCACAAACTTACACCTACAACGGCAAAGGCACTTCCTTCCCCCAAATAGGTCTGTGACTATCCGAAGTGTCTTCTGACTGGTGGGCCATATTATGTTCCCCCAAAATGGCTTGTCCTGTTTCACATCTTGTCTCAATGTCCAACTCCATGAAGTTGTAAGGAGCCAGCGGTGAGCCACTGCCTGCTTTCTCAGGAAAGGCCCCTCTTCAGAGCTCTGCTGGCATTTGGCCATCCTCACATCAGCAGGTACCAAGAAAGACTGACTATGTCTTTGGGAAAAGCAAACAAGTTAGCCCACTGGGTCTGGAGTGGGACTGGCTCTGGGTGCCTGGCTTCCTGGATCCCAAGTTCAGAGAATTCCATCACCAAGGAAGTGAAGTGAGGTCACTTCTTTCAGGAACTGAATATGGTCACTGCCTTGGTAACCACTTTGTCCTAACAGTTGCTTCCAAGGTGCCCATGAGATAGAGCCTGCCCCAACATCCTGTGACACATTCAGAAGTTAGAATGGTATATCAACCATAGGCACCCTGGAACAGCTCTCCACAGAGGCCTGGTTTGGTCCATCTTCTCTACATTAAGAAGAGAGAGGCTGATTCAGACACATCAATTCATCCTGACCAGGTTGTTTGCATGGAAGATGACTATTGCTCTCTCAGGTCCTACATAGCTGCCTACATCTTCTCCAAGGATCATTTCTTCATGGATCTTTGAGGTTCTAAGCAGGTGGAAGATCTTCTACATTTCTATATTGTAAGACCCACTCTGTCGCTGCTCTTAAGTTAGTTATATTGAGGGAACAGTGTATGGTTAGGGTTAATAACATGTTCGATTTGGGTTACAAATCATTCTGCGGGATGAATAATGGTATTGGCAACCTGCGATATTTACAAGAGTATACATGTGAAATATAAGTATGAAAGCAGAAATCTAGGTAAGATTTGAAGCCCTGAAGGGCATTGGGGACTTGAGTGGGATACTTAACTTTGAGTTATGTGCTGCACAGATGTCTCAGATAAATCAATATACACTGGCATCGGACCTTGTACCTTGGATGATTGAATGTTGAAGAGAGCATCCAGTCAAAAACCGATAGTCGGTAGGATTAGGAAGGCAGTTTTTAGATTTAGAAAGAATAGTGAGCATAGGATTTGGACCAAAAGTTCTTCAGCAATAGGGTTTCGGGTAGAGAGTGTATGTAAATGTCAGCACATGTGAAGAGTCAGTCACAATGATGAACTGGGGAAAACATGTAGGAAAGCAGATATCAATAGAGACATTAGGAAATCAAGCAAAGTATAAAGTGTGTGATAGGGTTAGACATTTTCAACAGGTTTGAAGTTGAATATATAATCTTAGGAAGAAACAAAAATGTAGTCACCAATAGAATTGATATTTGAGAGCATTAGGCAACCTGGACATGGATGATTTTAGTAATGGATGCTATCTTTCCATTTAGGCTTTGGTACAATTGTAAGTGTGACCTTTGCTTTTTGTGTCCGGAATATTTCTGTGATAAAATGTGTATGTAGATCAGGTGACATGAGTATTTCTTCCACCATTTCTGAGAGCAATATTTTGAAGATTTATAAATTAGTATGGGGGTACAAATAGGTGTACCCTGTTTCTATTAACATAGACATAATGCATGAATAGACAATACTGTGAATAAATAATATAACTGGATCCACTTTAAATAATGGATTGAATGGATATCTGAAAATATATAAGAAATGTTATATTGATATACAATCATTAATTCCAACCAGTTATATATCTAATGATTATCTTATGGTTATGGTTAATCATGAAGGGTGTGTGAGTTTTTCTTCAAAATTGATTATGGAAATCGAAAACAATATATTTGGAAAAAAAGTCTCATGAATAGACCAATCAAGAAACATAGAGAAATACATGTGTTCTGGAGCAGGAAGTGACTGAAAGTGAAACAAATGCCTATAAATTTGCTAACTAGTGAATGAAATATATATCCTAAGATGTGCATAAACTGAAGAAATAGTAATGTACCAGTGTGGAATAAAAATTAACGTCAAAATACACATAGTGTCCCATAGGAACCAACATGCATTGATGTTCAACTGGGTCAGTTAATGTACACATATTAGAATTTGTATGCACCTTTCACTGAAGTTAGTTCTCAGTACTTGGAAACAAATATGTATTTCAGGTGTTTGAGTATTTCTAAGAATAATCTTGTGAAAAGTTGATTATTAATCCACATACATGAACATGAATGAATTTTGGGAGTGTATATAAGACACATAATTTTCATATTTTTAAAAATCTGGAGAGTATATACACACACACACACACACACAAACACAGAAATTAAAAAATAGCAATATATATGCCAATCGAAATTCATCATGAAATATATATCATAAAGATGCAAAAACATTCATTTTACTGAACATGGGTTTATGAATAATGTTGTTCCACTGGGAAGCTCACCCATAGGTTGAATTTTCAGTTCTAACAGCGTTTAGGACGAGTGATCACTTCTCACAATTTGTATCTGCCAAGTCATGTAACTCAAAAGAATGTACGTGTGATACCGTGTAGGATTCTATTTGTGCATATAAAAATACATGTGCTGAATAGGCTCCAGAAAATGGGAGACAGTAATTCACATATTTGTTAACTTACAAAACACATGGAGAACTATTTCAATTAAAAATTGACTAGATTCATAATACCTACCCTTTATCATGCAAAAGGCAAGTCCAACCCTGAACTGCATGTATTTACGTACTGTTTGGGTTATTTTTCTTCGTCATATTAGAATTAGTAGTCAGAGTCTATTAGAATATGGGTTAGTGTCAGGGATTCAGAATTTCGAATGGAAAAATAGGAAAATTAATCCAATGTCTATGCAAATATGTGCTAAAACAAATCTTCTGACTCTCATCCAGAACAATGCCTTGAAATTATCTTCGCCCCAAGTAAGACACAATTAGAGAAGAAAAGTTGCAAAATCTGTGATTACATTTCTGGAATGGAAAATGCTCAGGAGTGCACAAACTTGGAGGTGGTATAGGAGTTTCCAAAAGTAAGAACAGGGTACACACTCCACAGACATGGAGCTCTGCATGTCTAAAACTTTTAGAGAAACTGCCACTGAGGTTGGGCAATGATATATAGGTTTTTGTCAGGAGTTAAGCTTCCTTTGTAGTGATACCCTCAAAGCTGGGTCTGCATCTATGTGACCTGGAGGACAAAGTTTCTTATTTTCCAATGAACACAAGGCAGCACTGCTGAATTCTCTCTTTGTAGATAAACTGTAGCCCCTGGGGGTTTATTTTCTCCCCGTGTGGACTGTGAAACAATTTGGTCATCCTCCACTTTTCGTGGTGTTTCTTGCTGCTGCACTTGGAGTTTGGTACATGCTTCACGAAATACAAGGAGTTCAACTGGGAAACAGTGCTGCAGAGAGTTCTGTCACGTGTGGTGGGTTATGGTCTGCAAGAAAATGCACAAACCAGGCTTCTATCTCTCAAAGATTGCTCCCTTGTCCATAGCAACCTGATTCTGAACATTGCTCTGAAACCTCGCCATAGAACAAGATGCCTTTACATATAAGGGTCTGAAGTCCGCACTATGTCAGTCACAAGCCATTTGGAAGCCAATGGCAGATCCACATGGACCCACCATGATATTTTATCACACACCTGCCCACCACTGCTCTACGCCCACTACTCAGCAGGCTACAAATTACTGGCATCTCTGTTCTAAACAATTTTCAGAAAACCCTGTCAATCAAGGAACTGTCTGGTACACTCATAATAAGCAATAGGACATCGAATGTTTCTGGAGTGCCACCTGGTCATGGGAATTTCAAAAATTTCATGGTATTTATCTAGCCATTTTTCAAGGATGACATTGGATGCACTGTGAATTTCAATTATTCAGGAACCATTAAATGTTGAGAAAGCTCAATTCAAAGAAAATTCTGGAGAACTCTCACAGGCAAGGCTTTCTAAAGAGTGGACAAAAGGTCACTTGAAGCCAGGACCATTGAGGTCTACAATGTGAGGTCCTATGTGTTTTGACTCTCAACTATGGCTGCCAAGTCTTTCAGAATAAAATCATGTGATATCCAGGCTGAGATTCCCAGTTCTCTGTGGAAAGTCACCCTGGTCCTAGATCTCAGGTTCCAAGGGCGACTCTCATGCGTGGCCTCCTAAAATCCCAACACAATTCATGGCAATACTTCTCTGAGGTCAGTTTCAGAACTCAGTCTCTAAGGGGAAACACAGCAGAGTTCAATCCCTGGTGACCCAGTCATCTCTTCCAACCGCCACACAAATGACCAGAATTAAAACCAAAACACTCACACATGCCCCTCATCTTCTTCCATATAGACACTAATCATAACCTTGGCTGGAAGTTTCCATGAGGCACACAGCACAAGACAATGTCAAAATAAACTCCCTTGCCCTTCATTTGTCTAAAGTCAGTGTTTCTGGACACTGTTCCTGTGAACCAGGGCTGATCAAAGATGCCTGCCATTAATACTGTTCCGCTTCTCCAATTTGAGGCATAGTGACTCTCAGGTATAGTTTCTTTATGTGATTTGGAGTCATGAGAAAACCCAAGCACCTATGGGCTAGCCTCTGCAGGGCTTGAAGGACTCAGTTGACCCAAAGGATCCCTCTTCTCACTTGATGGAGATCAGGAACCTTACAGAGGAAAGCAAGAGACTTCTTCCACAATGATTGCTCTTTTGGCCATTTTGGAATTGGATGCACACATGGGATCTTTCTTTAGATCCATCAGGGCTGAGAATCTGAGCCATGGACTCACACTGCACTAAGAGATGGATTCAGACATATCCCTTTGCAAAGCAATTAAGCAAAGATCCACAGGTGATGCCCATTTATTTCCATTTGAAAACTGATATTTTCAGGCTTTGGAAAGGTGTGGCCTTAGGCAAAGACCTTCCTTACATTCAGGGCAACAGAACAATAGAAAAGCAAATTCCCAAAGCAGAGTTTCTCCACTGAGACTTTCCTGGTCACACTGATATCTGAGTTTTCTGTGATACTCACCATTCCCTTCAGCTATCCAGTACATGGCCATGTCCCAGATTGTGGAGGAGATACATATCTTGAACACAAAACCATGAGCCTATGGGAGAGTGGCCAGAATTCAGGAAGAAATCAGGAATGTAGAAAGGTAGTAGGTGTTGCCCATCTATATGGTAAGCTGCAGTCCATTCATAAATTGGACAAGATGAATGCTGCGAAGATTTCTACTAGACAGGACACATCCTTTGATGCATTCTCTTTTCTATTGTCTACAACCACGGACACAGTGGGATACACAGAATCACTCACCTTCTCAAAGCACTTACTAGAAACAGGCCACTCCAAATTAAACAAACCGACTTTCCTACATATTCTTAGAAGATGAGACAAAATCACTAACACACAAACACACCCAAAAAGGCACCTTCTTTCCCCAAGTAGGTCTGTGACTATCCGGAGCATCCTCTGACTGGTGGACCATACTATGTTCCCCTGAAATGGGCTGTCGTATGTCAGATCTGGTCTCCTTGGCCAAAACTGTGAAGTTGTCAGGAGCCAGCGGTGAGCCACTGCCTGCTTTATCAAAAAAAAGCCCCTCTTCAGAGCTTTCCTGGCATTTGTCCATCTTCAATTCAGTAGTTGCCAAGAAAGACTGACTCTGTCCTTGGTTAATCCAAACATGTGAGACCACTGCAACTGGGACTGGGCCTGCCTCAGGGTGCCTGGCTTTCTGGATCCAAAGTTCAGAGTGTTACATCAACAAGAAAGTGACCTAGGTCACTTCCTCTAGAACTGAATGAGGTCACTCCCTTGGCAACCACTTTGTCCTAACAGTTGCTTCGAAGGGTCCATGAGATGGAGGCTGCCCCTACTTCTTTGACACATTCACAAGTTAAAATGGAATATCAACCATAGGCACCCGGGAACAGCTCTCCACACAGGCCTGGTTTGGTCCATCTTCTCTACATTAAGAAGAGAGAGACTGCTTCAGACACATCCCTTCATCCTTACCTGGTTGTTTGTCATGGAAGATGACTTTTGCTCTCTCAGGTCCTGCATAGCTGCCTATATCTTCTCCAGGGATAATTTCTGCATGGACCTTTGAGGTTCTCTGCAGGTTGAAGATCTCCTACATTCCTGTATTGTAAGACCAACTCTGTCCCTGGTCTTCTATAAAGGTAGATTGAGGGAATCGTGTATGTTTAGGGTTAATAACATGTTTGATTTGGGTTAGGATCATTCTGCTGGATGAATAATGGTATTGGAAACCTGTGATATTTATAAGATTATAGAGGTGAAATATATGTATGAAAACAGAAATCTCAGTAAGATTTAAAGCCCAGAAGGTCATTGGGTCCTTGATTGGGATAGTTAGCTTTGAATTATGTTCTGTGCAGATGTCTCAGATAAATCTATACACAATGGCATAGGATCTTGTACCTTAGATGATTGAATGTTGAGGAGAACATCCATTCAAAAAGGGAGAGTTGGTAAGATTACGAAGAGAGTTGGTAAGATTAGAAAAAAGTGTGAGTATAGGATTTGGACAAAAAGTTCTTTAGCAATAGGGTTTTGGGTAGAGAGAAAATGTAAATACAGCACATGTGAAGAGTCAGTCACAATGATGAACTGGGGAAAATATGTAGGAAATCAGATATCAATAGAGACATAAGGAAATCAGGCAAAGTATAAAATGAGTGATACCAATAGACATTTTCAACAGGCTTGAGATTGAATATATAATCTTAGGAAGAAACAAATATGTAGTCACCAATAGGATTGACATTTGAGAGCATTAGGCAACCTGGACATGGGTGATTTTCATAATCCATACTCACATTCCATTTAGGCTTTGGTACAATCGTAAGTGTGACTTTGCATTTTGTGGCCAGAATATTACTGTGATAAAATGTATATGTAGATCAGGTGACATGAGTATTTCTACCACCATTTCTTGGAGCAATATTTTGAAGAGGTGTAAATTAGTATTGGGGGTACATAGAGGTGTACCATGTGTGTATGAATATAGACATAATGCATGAATAGACCATACTGCGAATAAATAATACAACTGGTTCAAATTTTAGAAATTGGAATAAATTGATATCTGAAAATACACAGGGAATCATATATTGATATACATACATTCATTCCAACCATTTATACATCCAATGGTAATATTACGGTTGTGGTTCATCATAAAGAGTGTGTGAATTTTGCTTCAAAATTGATTATGGAAATCGACAGTAATGTGTGTGGAAAGAAGTCTCATGAAATGACCAGTCAAAAACAAAGAGGAATACATATGTTCTGAAGCAGGAAGTGATAGAATGTGTTACAAATTTCTTTAAATTTATGAAGTTGTGGCTGAAATGTATATTCAATGATGTACAAAAACTGAAGAAATAGTAATGTACCAGTGTTGTATAAAAATGAACGTCAAAATACACATCATGTCCCATAGGAATCTACTTGCATTGATGTTAAAGTGGGTCAGTTACTGTAAAAATATAAGGATTTGTTTGCACCATTTACTGAAGTGAGTTTTCAATACTATAAAACAAATATGTATTTCAGATGGATGAATATTTCTGAAAATAATCTTATGAAAAGTTGAATATAAAACCACATACATGAACATGAATGAATTTAGGGAGTGTATAATAAGATACATATATTTCATATTTTGACAAATCTAGAGTGTTTATTTATATATATATATATATATATATATATATATATATATACAAAATACACACAGAGACATTAAAAAGTAGCAATATATATGCCAATTAAAATTCATCGTGAAATATATATCATCCACAGATCCAAAAATATTAATTTTACTGAACATGGATTTATGTATAATGTTTTTTAACTAAGAAGCTCACTCATAATTTGAATTATCAGTTCCAAAAGCGTTTAGGAGGAGTGATTTCTTCTCACACTTTGTATCTGCCAAGTTAGCCACCTCTCAAGAATACAGGTGTGATACCAGGTAGGATTCTATATGTTCATATAAAAATACATATGCTGAATTGGCTACAGAAAAAGGGAGACAGGAATTCACATATGTGTTAACTTTAAAAACACATGCAGAACTCTTTCAACAAAAAATTGACAAGATTTACAACTCCAACCCTATATCATTCAAATAGGAAGACCAACTATACACCATGCCTCCTCTGAAGTGCTAGTATTTCTATTCTGTTTGGGTTATTTTTCTCCATTATATTAGAATTAGTAGTCAGAATCTAGTAGGGTATGGGTTAGTGTCAAGGATTCAGTATTTTGAATGGAAAATTGAAAAATGAATCCAATGTGTATGTAAATATGTGCTACACAAAAATCTTCCAACTCTCATTCAGAACAATGCCTTGACAATACCTTCGCCCCAAGTAAGACACAATTAGAGGAGAAGATTTAGAAAACCTGTGAACAAATATCTGGAATGGAATATGCTCAGGAGCCCACAACCTTGGAAGTGGCAGAAGAGTTTCCAAAGGTAAGGGAAAGGGTAAACACTCCACAAACATGGAGGTCTGCTGGCATAGAGACTTCTTGAGAAACTGCCTGTGAGGTTGGGCACTTGAAAAATATGTTGTTGTCAGGAGCTTTAGCTTCCTTTCTAATGAGACCATAAAAGCTTGGTCTGCATCTATGAGACCTGGAGGACATGCTTTCTTATTTCCCAATGAACATGAGGCAGCAGTGCTAAATTCTCTTTTTAGGTAAACTGTGGCCACTGGGGGCTAAAGGTCTCCCGATGTGCACTGTGAAGCCATATGGTCATCCTCCATTTTCATGGTGTTTCTTCCTGCTGCACTGGGAGTTTGGTATTTGCTTCATGAAATAAAAGGAGTTCAATTGGGTCACAGTGCAAGAGGGAGTTCTGTCATGTGTGGTGGGTCAGGTTCTGCTTGAGGATACAAGAACCAGGATTCTATCCCACATAGCTTTCCCCCTTGACCATAGCAACCTGATTCTGAACAATGTCCTGAAAACTCTCCATATAACAAGTTGCCTTTACATGGAAGGTTCTGCTGGCTGCACCATGTCAGTCACAAGCCATTTGGATGCCAATGGAAGATCCACATGGCCCCACCACAGATGTTTTATCACATACCTGCCCACCACTCCTCTAGGCCAACTACTCAACCGAGTCCAACTTACTGGCATCTCTGTTCTACACCATTTACATGAAACCCAGTCAATCAAGGCACTGTCTGGTATATTCATGATCAGTAACCGGACATTCAAATGTTCTCCAGTGCCACCTGGTGATGGGAATTTCAAAAATTTTATGGTATTTTTCTAGAAATTTTTCAAGGATGAAGTTGGAGGCACTGTGAGTTTCAATTCTTTCAGGAACCATTAAATTTTTAGGAAGCTAATTTCAATGAAAGCTCTGGAGAACACTCACAGGTAAGGCTTCCCAAAGAGTGGCCAAAAGATCACATGATATTATTCCCATTGAGGTCTACAATGTGAGGTCCATATGAGTTTTGACTCTCAACTCTGGGTGCCAAATCTTTCAGAATAAAATCATGTGGTATCCTGGCTGAGAGGCCTAGTGCTCTGTGGAAAGCCATCCTGGGCCTAGAACTTAGTTTCCAAGGGCGACACTCTTGCCTGGCTTCCTTAAATCTCAACACTATTCATGGCAATAATTCTCGGAGGTCAGTTTGAGAACTCAGATTCTAAGGGAATCACACCAGAGTTGAAGAACATGTGGACCAAGTCATCTCTTCCAACCGCCACCCAAATGACCACAATTTAAAACAAAACACTCCAACGTGGCGCTCATCTTTTTCCATATAGACACTCATAATGACCTCTGGCAAAAGTTTTCCATGAGGGGCACAGCCCAAGACCGTGTCCAAAATAAGCTCTCTTGCACCTAATTTGCCTAAAGTCAGGGTGGCCTGGACACCCTTCTTGTGAACCAGGAGAGATCAAATAGGCCTCCCATTAATACTGCTTCGCTTCTTCAATTTGAGGCCAACTGACTGTGGGGTTTGGATTCCTTATGTGAATTGGAGTCTTGAGAAAACCCAAGCAACTATGGGCTAGCCTCTGCAGGGCTTTGAAGAACTCATTTGAACCAAAGGATCCCTATTCTGACTTGATGGAGGTCAGGAAAGTTACAGAAGAGGCGAGAGACTTCATCCACAAGGACTGCTTTTTTGGCCATTTTGGTTTTGGATGTACACATGGGATCTTTCTTTAGATTCATCAGGAGCTGAGAATCTAAGCCACACCCACACACAAGGCAAATAGGCTGATTCAGACACATCCATTCCAAAGCAATTAAGCAAAGAGCCACAGGTAATGCCCATTCATTTCCATTTGGAAACTGTTTTCTTCAGGCTTCACAAAGTGGTGGACTGAGGAAAAGACCTTCCTGACATTCAGGGCAACAGAAGAATTGGTAAACAAAAGGCCCCAAGCAGGGTTTCTTCACTGAGACTTTCCTGGTCACATTGATATGTGAGTTTTCTAAGATGCTCGCCATTCCCTTCAGCTATTCAGTACATGGTCATGTCACAGAGCTTCAAGGTTGTACATATCTTTAACACAAAACCATGAGCCTATTCTGGAGAGTGGCGAGAATTCAGGAAGAAAACAAGAACTTAGGTAGATAGCAGGTGTTGCACATCAATAAGGCAAGCTGCAGTCCATTCATAAATAGGGCAGGATGAATGCTGGGAAGCTTTCTACTAGATAGGACATATTCATTGATGCATTCTCCTTTCTAATGTCTACAACCACGGACATAGTGGGATACACAGACATAGAAACACTCACCTTGTCAAACGACTTAGTAGAAACAGTTCACTCCAAACAAAACAAACCACCTTTCATACCTATTCTCAGAACATGAGACAAAACCACAAACCCACACCCACACCACAAAGGCACCTCCTTCCCCCATGTAGGTCTGTGACTATCCGGACTGTCCTCTGACTGGTGGGCCATACTATGTTCTCTGGAAATGGCCTGTTCTGTCTCAAATCTGGTCTCCTTGGCCAACTCTGTGAAGTTGTCAGGGGCCAGCGGTGAGCCACTGCCTGCTTTCTCAGGAAATGCCCCTATTCATAGCTTTCCTTGCATTTGGCCATCCTCACATCAGTAGGTTCCAAGAAAGACTGAGTCTGTCCTTGGTAAATCAAAATAAGTTTGACCACTGGGACTTGGACTGGGACTGGCTCTTTGTGCCTGGCTTCCTGGATTCCAAGTTCAGAGAGTTCCATCACCAAGGAAGTTAGGTGAGGTCACTTCCGTTAGGAACGGAATGAGGTCACTGCCTTGGCAACAACTTTGTCCTAACAGTTGCTTCCAAGGTTCCCATGAGAAGGAGGCTGCCCCTACTTACTGTGACACTTTCACAAGTTACAGTGGTATGTCAAGCATAGGCATGCAGGAGCAGCTCAACAAATGCCTGCTTTGGTCCATCTTCTATACATTAAGAAGAGAGTGGCTGATTCAGACACATCCCTTCATCCTGAGCAGGTTGTTTGCCATGGAAGACTTTTGCTGTCTCAGGTCCTTCATAGTTGCCTACATCTTCTCCAGGGATCATTTCTGCATGGACCTTTGAGTTTCTCAGCAGGTGGAAGATCCTCTATATTCCTGTATTTTAAGACCAACTCTGTCCCCACTTTTCTGTAAAATTAGATTGAGAGAACAGTGTATGGTTAGGTTTAATAACATGTTCGATTTGGTTTAGAAAGGAAACTACACGGTTGAGCAAACAGGGTCCTACCGTTAGCAATAATATGAGGATTATAAATGGACCGGCCATGGCAGATAAAAGCATAGTTAACCAGGTTGACTATGTGAACAAAGAATCAAACCTCCCTTCTGGGGCCTCTGTCTCTCTTTGACACTCTTCAAGTCGTTTTCTTAATTTACTCATAGATTCTTTTACAACTCCAGTATTGTCGGCATAAAAACAACATTCTTCCCTCAATGCAAGCAAAAAGGCAACTTTCTCTCATGAAGAGGAGGTCCAACGCTCGCCTGCTCTGTAAAACAACTTCAGAGAGAGAGAGGTTAAAATTCCTCTAAAGCTGTGATGTCAGTTTTTAATGTCTTTAAGCTTTGGTCTATTTCTGCTTCTAATTGTGTCTTTGTTGTGTCTCATGGACTAGGGCAGTTGTTCCTATGCCCACCCCTTCAGCAATTATTATTCCTCATAGGATGGCCAAAGTGAGGGATACAGGTTCCCGGTGGAACCGGGTTGTATGCCCCCCTATTTGAACTTTAAATGAACCTACGTCATGATAGAGCACTCTGAAAAACATCTGCATCATTACATAATTAATCACATCTATTGACCATTTTATGTAAACATAAATAATGTTAAAGTGTATAGAATTATACTGTTTTAGGAATGGACAAGAAAATGCACCTAAGATAGCACCAAAGTGAGGAAAACATTCTTATTTGGTTGCATCCGGATTTAGAGGGCATTGCTTCTGTTGTAATCAATTAATCCCCTGAACCCCAAGTTTTGGTAGTTTTAGAATTTGTACCCAACATGTAAGGGAAGGGGCTCAGAAGTTCACAGTCTGCAGAAATTCACAAAAATTAGTTTTTGTTTCTGTTTTTTTTTTCCTCTGTTCTGGGCAAGTTAACTTTTCAAGGACACCTTGGAAGGGGAGAGCTTTTTTGTCTCTTTTTTTTTCTCCCTGCCAGCTGTCACCATGGAGACCAGTTGATAACTTTTTTATCTTAGAAATGTAGGCATCTCGGTGAAGCCCCAGCTCAAGGCCAGAGGCCTTGTTCACATATTTTGTGAAAAACTGGAAAGGCAGTGTCTAGCTTAGGGGTGGTGATTTTTCCAGCCAGTGGCCAAGTAGAACAGGGCAACACGAAAAGTGGAAGTTTATGTACATTGAACTCTTTCAGAGGGACTCTTTTGCTGAAAGACCTAAAGTAAGCCTTGGTGAAGACTTCTGGAGAAGGTCATTTAAGATATTTCTGTGGACCTGGTACAGAGGGGGAAGACGGGGTAGTCGAGGCTGAGAGCAGCTCCGTGGATCTAAGAATGAGAAAAGAGAGATGTAAAAGAAAAATGGTAAAGGGGTTTGGGATTTTCCTAGAACAAAACTTGAGCATTAGAACAGGTAGAGCAGAGGGGAAGATGGGAGTAAATATTCCAAAAAGCCTTTGAGGGACTTTAAATTCTTAGAAACCTCTTTTCAGTGATGACAAAGCAACTTTAAATGCCATTTTCATTACATCGTGGATAGGGGTCTGAGGGCTCTTCTCAGCTGGTTTGAGCTTTGGGTTAGCTTGCTAGAGGACTTGGTGGGACCTAGTGCAGGCCCTGACAGGAAAAGAGAGGAGTGAGTGGGTGAAGGGGTACCTCGGTACCTGCTACCTCAGCAACGGGGCAATGTTCTGAGAACCAGCGGAGGTTTGGGTTTTTGATTTAGTAATTGGAGAGGAGAAATCAGGTTGCTAATATGGGAGTGATAGCAGAGAGTCTAGAGCAGAAGGCTGAGGGTGAGGAACTATTGGAGAAGCATAGTACAGGATGTGAGCAAAAGAGGAAAAAGGATTCCACATAGGGAAATTTCCCCCTTTTGAGAACTTGCCGAAGTTAAAAATGTCACTCAGAATTTGAGGATCTAGAGAACCCTCTGGGGGCCATAGTATTTGGTTGTCTAATTGGTAATATGGCCAATGCTGTGTACTGAATTTGATGAGGAGTTTGGGTTCCACCAGGCAGCCCCTGTATGCTCACATTCCCTTGACTTACACAAGAAGTCGGCTTCTCCCCCACACAGCCGTGGCTGTTTGTGGCTTTGATAGTCCGCCAGGCAAACATAGTAATCTAGGCTAGCCAACCTGAATCTGTCTCGCGTGTCCCTGCATCCATAATGTTTGTTTCCATTCTCTATGGTACAGAAGAGATTTAATGGAATTTTAGTGGGATCCTCTTCATCAGGGATATCTCAATAGGAAAGACCTATACCGACCTGACAAATGTCTGGGTGGAGAGATGGCCACCAGGTCTCTATGGGGCCTGTATGCGAGATAGACCATACTTCTTGTCTAGTAGGATTTGTGATCAGCCATTGCTGCTGAACGGGGTGATGAGGGTTAGAACTACTGGTGGCCAAGGGGAGAGTCTATAGTCTTATCCACATAGCGAATACACAATTTGAAATGGTTACCACGCTTTTCCAGTTTCCAACAAGAGTCTGGACACAGCGAAGGCTTGAGATGAGAGGCATGGATCCAAAAAGTGATTCCGTCTACTTTTACCGCTTTAGGTTTTATAAGTAGCACCTGGTATGTTCCTTTCCAGTGGGGTTCCAGGGATGACACCTGATGTTGTCTTATGTAGATGAAGTCTCTTACTTGATATTGACTTAGAGTCCCCTCCTCCCAAGGTTGGTAGGCAGTGGCCAGCTGTTTCCACAGGTATCGCTGAGTTCTTTCAATGACTTTAAGTCTGTCAAGCAAGGGGGTGTGGAAGTGATCGTTAGGTCTTAGAGTTGGGGTTAGGTTCCTTACTGGATGATGGGCATCATAGAGAATTTCATAGGGGGTGAGGTTACACAAAGAAAGAGAGGGAGTATTTCTCGCATGAAACAGTGCATAAGGCAGGAGCATAATCCAATCTTTTATGCCGGGCTCTAAGCTTAATTTCGTTAAGGTCTCTTTAATGGTTCTATTTATTTTTTCTACCTGTCCTGAGCTCTGAGGTATATAAGCATAATGTAACTTCAAATTAATCCACAGGGTCCCAGTGAACACCTGACTTACCTGAGCCATGAACACCAGTCCATTATCAGACCCTATTGCCTTAGGCAGACCGTATCTTGGAAAAATATCTTTCAGGATCTTCTTGAAAACCATTTGTGCAGTTTGGTTGTTTTTGTGTGTGTGTGTGTGTGTTTGTGTGTAAGGCTTCAGTCCATCCTGAAAATGTATCTACAAAGACTAGGAGATATTTAAGTCCATACGTTGCTGGCTTAATTTCACTATTGTCCACTTCCCAAAATGTCGTTTTCTGGTTCCTTGTAGGTGCTTTCCTCTAGGAAACTGGAAGGGTAAGCATTAACCAATTGACGGACTCGACAGGCTTTTGTTACCCGTTCAGTTATTTCCTTTCGCTGTGAGTCGGTTAGTGGAAAACTCTGTTCTTAATCCTACAGGAATGCCTGCAGTTTCATTGAACCAAGGTGAGTGAGTTGGTGTACATTTTTAACGTAGTGTAGGGCTTTCTGTAATTGCAGCCTGAGCTCAGTGAAGTTGAGGCGTTCAGTGTCAGTGTCCATAGATGTTATCAAAAACTTCCTGGTGATCAGGGGTCCATTGGAATTGGGCATCTCCCATTAACACCGGGTATAAAGGAGCAGCTAAAGTCGCAAACCCAGGTATCCATAACCTGCAAAAGCCAGCAGTCCCAAGAAACTCTCTGAGTTGTCTCCTGTTAGATGGGGGTGGTATCTACACAATGGTTTGTTTTCTGGGCTCAGTGAGCCATCGTTTACTGCCCCTAAGGTAACAGCCCAGGAAGATTACTTCATGCTAGCAAATTTGGGCTTTTTTGGCCGAAACTCTATACCCAAGTTGAGCAAGCTCATATAATAGTGCTTGGGTCCCAGACTCACAGTTTTCCTTGGTGTTGGCTGCCAGTAGCAGGTCATTCACGTATTGAAGCTGGGTGATTTGGGGTGCATAGTTCTGAAATTGCTGAGATCTCTGTGGAGGGCTTCATCAAAGAGAGTGGGGGAGTTTTTGAACCCCAGTGGGAGTCTAGTCAAAGTTAGTTGACCAGACGTTCAGGTTTCTGGGTCTACCCACCCAAAAGCAAACAGCAACTGACTATCTTTATGCAGAGGCAAGCAAAAGAAAGCATCTTTTAAGTCCAGAACAGTATACCATTTCCGCTCAGGGTTCAGAGTGCTAAGCAGATTGTACGGATTAGGTACCGTGTGGTGAATGTCCTGCACTCTGTTGTTGATCTCTCTTAGGTCTTTAACAGGACAATAGTCCCCGGTTCCTGGCTTTTTTTTTCTAGTAGCAGGGGAGTGTTCCAGGCCAATTGACAGGGCCTTAGGAGCCCTAAGTCCAGATATTTCTGAATATGGGACCTTATCTCATCTTTAGCTTTTTTTGCTTAGAGGATATTATTTGACATTGATTGGGGAGGCTGAGGTTTTTAACTCCACTGTTATTGGAGGTTGTTTCACGGCCAGGCCTAACCCAGCAGTTTTTGCCCAGGCATCTGCGTAATCTGTTATCCATTTCTGGTGTAGCTTGCCTGTTTGATCAGTCTTGGCGGGTGTGAAGAGTGGATGTTCATCTTCTACTAATATAGTTAAAGCCGTGACTATAGGAGTTTTTACTGAAGAATTTAGAAATTTCATTTGGGGGCCTTCAGGGTTAAAAGTTATTTAGGCCAAGAGCTTGGTGAGCAGATCTCTGCCCATCAATGGGTCCAGGCATTCCTGGATTACTAGGAAGGAGTGATAGATTTTTCCTTTCCCAAGGTCCATGGTCCTCTTAGTAGTCTAAGCCCGATATTTACTGCCATTAGTTCTTTGAACTACAGACCTTTTATTTGATAGAGGGCCCAATGGGGCCTTAAGGGCTGAGTATACTGCTCCTGTTTTCATTTCAAAGTTTACTGGGGTCCGCTACACTTCAAAAGTTACCCTGAGCTAGGGGAAGTGATCTGAGCCCCAACTTTTTTAGTCATGCTCCAGAGTCAGAATGGCTGGCTGGCGTGGCTGTCTCTTTATAGGGCACTCTTTGGCCCAGTATCCTTTTTTTTTACAGTAGGCACATTGATCTGAGGCCAGGGGTGGCCTCTGGCATGGCCCCAGGTATCCCTTCCTGTCACCTTACGTCTTAATTTCTGGCCTCTTTCTTGTTGTGACCAGGATCTTGGTCAATCCCTTAGTCTGTCTTTTGCTTCTCTCATCCTTCCTTTGCTCCCTTTCTTTCTCCCTGTTTCTCTCTTATAGTATATTTTCTCGGCTTCTCTGACTAAATCTCTCTTTTAAATTTTTTTAATATCCATGGCAGCTTGCCCAATTAAGGCCATCGTTACAGATGAATTTTGATCCGCTTCCTGAGGATCGAAAGGAGTATATCTCTTATATGCCTCCATAATTCTTTCTAGAAACAAAGAGGGAGATTCATCAGGCCTTTGAATAATTTCTCTTACCATGGCCAAATTAGTTGGTCATCTAGTAGCCCCTTGGAGACCCGCTATTAGAGCCAGGCAATAATTGGACAGATGCTCTTTATCTTCAAAGGTGTTGGGGTTCCAGTTGGTTTGGTTTAAGGGTAAGCTGGCTTTGATTATGTTGGGAAGTTGTGTTGGTCGCCAATCAGGTCCGAGGATTTTTTTTTTTTAGCTTCTTGGAGGTTTTTCTCTTATTCCTCTGTCATAAAGAAAGTCCCTAGGAGTTGTTGGCAGTTATCCCAAGTAGGCAGGTGTAAAAACGTTGGCGAGTTCTCTGAGTTCTTTTAGCCGGACCAGCTTCCTCCAGGGAAGGAGGGGCTCTGTGTGCCACGGGACAGTCATCTGGATGGTGCTGGGCCATCCTAGCTTCTTTGAATGGTGGAGAGGCTGAGTCAGCAGCAGGGGAATCACTTAGAGGGTGTTGGGAGTTGGGGGATGAAGGCAGAGGATAAGGAGGGGGAGGAGAGTCCAGTAGAGTCTTGAGACTCATGGAGAACAGAGGGTGCAAGACGAGGAGCAGAGAGTTAAAGAGATAGAATCGTGGGGGAAGGAGTAGGAGCGGGTGCAGGGACAAGGAAAGGCTTCATCCTTGGAGGAGGAGATTTGTAGAGGTCCTGACAAGTTAAGATATATGGCTGTTGATCTGGATGTCTACGTGGCCCCTGCTAAAAGACAATATCTCAAACTTTTCAAATTAGTGCGAAGTAGAAAGATCCTTCTAGGGGCCATCCAACTACAAAGGTGGGTCATTCTGAGACACAGAATCTGCCAGATCCGGCATTTTACTGAAAAAGAAAGATTCTGAGCCCTTAAGCAGACTTTGGTCTAGTGATCAAGGGTCAGGAACAGAGGCATTGAAGTGCTCTGTCCCATAATGAAATATACACAGACAATAAAAGCAATGACACATGACACAGACAAGACAAGACAATAAAGACAGGCAATGGACGTCCAATACTGAGACCAGGACTGAGTAGCCGGCAAAACATGATGGGCTGGCAATACCGAATCCGAAACAAAATATCACTGAATCAAGGAGACTATTGTTCCTCGATTTCATGAGTTCATCCCCCAGGGACATGACCTGTGGCTCTGTGACATGTGTGTCAGTCACCGTGGGAGAGAGCTCACGCTCTTTACCAATAGCCATTTTGTGAAACCCTAACCTGAATCCTGAAACCAGAAAGAGGGGCCTTATTTACCCCCAGAGGAGCCCGTTGGGGGTCTTTCATCTGCGGCTGCCGGATCTCACTGGGGCCACGAGATGTAAAGATCGGGTGAGGGTTGGTTGAAGAGACCACCAAGAGACTGTCTCATGCAACAGCAAAGGCTTTATTGGGAGTCCGGCATGCAAGGGCTCAGAGCTCTCTTGAATAGAGCAGAGAGCCCTGAGAACAGCTTAAGAAGTGCCTATATATTTTCCTTGGTGAGGGCAGGGAGGGAAGTTTATTGATGGGTAAGGGCGAGTGGGCGGTTTGCGTGCAACTGGTTGACCGAGTACATTCTGCAGTTTGGCAGTTGGGGACAGCACATTTTGGGAACAAGAATAGCAAACAGTTCTCAAGATTTCAACAGTGTTTTGTTAAGCATACAGAAAATCAAGAAGTGACAAGTACCTATTTTATTAACCTTTCAATAAAAGTATGAAAACAGAAATATAGGTAAGATTTGAAGCCCAGAAGTTCATTGGGCTCTTGATTGGTATACTTAGCGTTGAATTACATTCTGTAGTGATGTCCCAGAAATATGGATATACAATGGCATAGGACCTTATACATTCTCGGAGGTCAATTCCAAAACACAGACTCTAAGGGGAATCACACCAAAGTTCAAGCCAAGGTGGACCCAATTATCTCTTCCAACCGCCACACAAATGACCACAATTAAAACCAAGACACTCCCACATGCCACTCATCTTCTTCCATATAGACACTCACCATAACTTCTGGCAAGAGGATTCCATGAGAGGTGCAGCACAAGACAGTGTTCCAAATAAGCTCCCTTTCCCCTCATTTGCCAATAGTCAGGGTGGCCTGGACACCCTCCCTGTGAACCAGGAGTTATCAAATAGGTCTGCCATTAATACAACTCTGTTCTCCAATTTGAGGCCTACTGACTGTGGGGTTTAGATTCTTTATTTGAATTGGATTCATAATAAAAACCCAAGAACCTATGGGCTAGCATCTGCAGGGCTTTGAAGAACTCATTTGACCCAAAGGATCCCTATTCTCACTTGATGTAGGTAAGGAACCTTACAGAGGAATGTGAGGGACTTCATCCACAGTGTCTGATTTTTGGCCATTTTGATTTTGGATCCACACATGGGATCGTTCTTTAGATCCATCAGGTGCTGAGAATCTAAGCCACAGGCTCACACAGGACCAAGAGGCTGATTCGGACACATCCCTTTACAAAGCAATTAAGCAAAGAGCCACAGGTGATGCCCATTCATTTCCGTTTGAAAACTGTTTTCTTCAGGATTCACAAAGGCGTGGCCTCAGGCAAAGAACTTACTGACATTCAGGGCAACAGAAAAATAGGCAATCAAAAGGCCCATTGCAGGGGTTCTCCACTGAGACTTTCCTGGTCACATTGATATCTGAGTTTTCTGAGATGCTTGTCATTCCCTTCAGCTATCCAGTACATGTCCATGTCACAGTGCTTGGAGGTGGTACATATCGTGGACTCAAAAGCATGAGCCTATTTTGGAGAGAGGCTAGATTTCAGGAAGAAAACAGGAACTTAGGAAGATAGCAGGTGTTGGCCATCGATATGGCAAGCCCTAGTGCATACATAAATTGGGCAGGATGAATGCTGGGAAACTTTCTACTATACAGGAAACATCCATTGATGCATTCTCTTTTTCTAATGTCTACAACCATGGACACAGTGAGATACACAGACATAGAACCACTCGCCTTGTTAAACAACTTACTAGAAACAGTTCACTCCAAACCAAACAACCGACTTTCCTACCTATTCTCAGAACATGGGACAAAACCACAAACACACATCCACACCCACAAAGGCACCTTCTTCCCCCAAATAGGTCTCTCACTATCCGGAGTGTCCTCTGACTGCTGGGCCATACTATGTTCCCCCGATATGGCCTATCCTGTCTCAGATCTGGACTCCATGTCCAACTCTGTGAAGTGGTCAGGAGCCAGCTGTGAGCCAGTACATGCTTTTTTAAGAAAGGCCCCTCTTCAGAGTACTCCTGTCATTTGGCCATTCTCACATCAGTAGGTACCAAGAAAGACTGACTCTGTCCTTGCTAAATTGAATCAAGTGAGACCACTAGGACTGGGACTTGGACTGACTCTGTGTGCCTGGCTTCCTGCCTCCCAAGTTCAGAGAGTTCCATTACCAAGGAAGTGAGGTGAGGTTGCATCCTTCAGGAACTGAATGAGGTCACTGCCTTGGCAACCACTTTGTCCAAACAGTTGATTTCAAGCGTACCATGAGAAGGAGGCTTACCCTACTTTCTGTGGCACTTTCACAAATGAGAATGGTATATCAACCATAGGCACCAAGAAACAGCTCTCCACACAGGCCTGATTTGGTCCATCTTCTCTATATTAGGAAGAGAGCCTTTAGTCCGGGGAGCAATGCAGTAAACCTCTGCACTAAAACTATTAGCAAGCACCTGGTGGAGGAGTCCTCCATAGGTAAGTGGCGCCTTTATAACATCTGATATCCGGTTAAGGGAGATCTTTTCTGATGACAGAGATGTGGCCTGGGGAGGCTCACATAAACTGCTTTCCAGGAGAGTAACGAGAATCTTTCTGTCCTCTGTTCTGTTCTGTAGGGAATTCCTCTGGAACTGTAGAGAGGGGCCGACAGGCACGCACGCGCTCCTACCCTGGTGCTATAGCAAGATGTTTCACTGTTCCACTGTTTTTCTGTTTAGGCGCCGGTTTTCTGTTTTTTGTGTTTTGTTTTGTCTTCTATTTTTTTGATTGTTTGTTTGTTTTTGTTTGTTTTGTTGTGTGATTTCAGTGGTAAAAACTTAAGTATTTTGGACGTAAAAATGGGTAATAAAGAGAGTAAGCCTGACACCCCTTTGGACTGTGTTTTAGGGAACTGCGATGAACTTTACCCCCCTTTGTTAAGCAGGATGACAGAAGCTCCTATCTGGCTGCCTGGAGCACACCCATTGCAGAGGGCAATGCTTGCTGGGGACCTAAGAACTGAGCATCTCCCAGGTTAACAAGTGAAACTCCTTTAAAACCCCTTGTCGCTCCAGATCAAGAGAGTCACAACATTTGGCAGAGTCCCCTGTGTTTCTCCTTTGTTCGCAAAGCAATAAACCTCCCTTTTTCTTTTTCTCAAAACTCAGTCCTCATTATTAAATTGGTATTAATTGGCTTCAAGTTCAGGAATCGAACTTTAATTTACAAATTTGGTACCCCCCCTCCTCCCCGGAACTTTGTGAGAGCTGTCTACTGGAATATTAGGAGATGAAGCATGCTTGGTGTGGAACTGAACAAGAGGAGCTAATCCTGTAAGTAAAAGGAAGGACTGAGGGACTCCCAGCAGCTGCCAAAGCCCTGTTGATTCAGGGAATTACCTCCTTCCTTTCCGCACTGTAAGAATTATGCCACCTCTGTCTTGTTAAAAAAGAGAAAAAGAAAAAGGGGACACTAAATGCAGTGAAGTCACCATGGAGACACTTTATTTTACATTTCAGGTTGCCCCTCTGTTAAAACATGTGGTCCCCCCCCTGTGGATATCTATGGTGCACACTGGTGTAGGAGATTTTTCTCTTATCTGCTCTGGTTTAATGGGTTCTCTCTGACAGCCATAGTCTGGACCTCCTTTCTGTCTGTCTTGTGTCTTTGTATCTGGCCCTTTAAGACATGTGCAATAATGTGTTGATATTATAAATTGTTTTTTGGGAATGATCTTAGCTGAATGTGTGTCTAAATGATGATGTTTTATTTTAACAATCTGGTATCTGAATGGGTTTTTTAAGCATTGCACAATCTTGCAGTTAAAAGTCGGGTTTAGGTAATTGTTTAGTTTATGATTTCAGATAATTCATGCCAGAGAACTTAAATACTTAGGATGGAAAACTGAAGAACTCTACTTCCAAGTTGGCAAGTAACTTCCCAATCATACAGTCTTTTTTTCACCAATTTTGAATTGGATAGCCTGGGAAAATATCACTGTGTGTACCAGTGCATTAATTTGGACAAGGATAGTAAATCATAGAATGGTATCTGTTGACAAAACAAGATGTAAAGATATAAAATTTTGTGAATTGTATCTTAAATTTATATCATAATTTTCAACATCCGAACCTCAAAATTATGGTTAAAATGCCTTAGGCCTGAGGTGTCTGCTAAGAATAGCAGTTTTTCCTGCTCCTTCCAGACCTCAGCCATGACTTATGTTGAAATGTAAATGAAAGAAGCCTGCAATCTTAGTAGGAGACTGATTTGAGGCCTAAGGGGGGAAAAAAAGGTAAATTGTATGGTATTTACTAATTACTAGCCAGTCACTTTTTCTAGGACTCTTTTTTTTTCCTTAGATACTTTTTTTTTTTGACCTCATGATTTTGAGCATACAGACCTAGGTTAATGTTTTTCAGATCAGTTCTATCTTTGACCAACTGTAGACATTTTGAAACATTGCAATGGAGATTTCACCTGAGAAAAGCTACAAGGCCTTTACTATTATTATGTGAGCACACTTTTGTTATGTGTTGTATGTCTATATATACATATGTCCGTATATCATATATATGATACACAAACTAACATATACAAGGAGCGCTCATAAAAAAGCGCTCATTAAAACAAATTTAAATAGGAGATCCAAAGATCTTTAATTCACGTGATTTAAATGTTTCAATTTAAATTGGATAAACAGATAAAAATCAATGTCTTTAAATTTAAGCTTACAAATTTTTCTAGGTGTTCAAAAATCTAATAAAATATTAATATCTACAAAATGTCTAATATGCCTTGGTTCTAGGACCTTTCCTTCAACATAAAAATGGTTTACACTGTCAATACATTTCTCTAATATTTTGATAAATAAATAAAGTAAATTTGATTGGGATTACTCATTCATGAGTACTTTTGTTAGATATCTGATTGATTTACTAAGGTCTGAATAAGTTTTTATTAAAGTCTGTATAAGCATATAAAAATCAGTCATGTGTTAATGAGACAGAAATTTCTTAAAACATAAGTTTACCCATAACGTTGTGTTTATTAAGTTTTATTTTCTCTAGAGCAAGCAACCATAAAAATTAAACAACTGATTAAATAAGAACTGTTATTTTAGAGCACTGTACTGCCATTGCTTTAAAAGCTAAACTTGGTTAATGTAGAAACATCAATGTAATTGTGATGCTATCAATGTTTTCATATCTTATATGTATTCAAGTCTGTAAGGTAGAAACTTTAAAAGAGCATTATATCAAGCTGGTGCTCTGAAGTTTTATGGTAAAAAAATATATTGGGGATTTATTTACCTGTTATCAATAAGATATGTAAACTTTTATGTTACTTTTTACATTGGGGAACAATTTAAATGTATTTTTTAGTTAATGAGAGCCTAATCGATGTAAAGGTTAAAAACTTTCAGCCTTTCTTTAATTCATGTTTTAAATGTGATATCATATGGTGTTAGCTAATGTTCATGTGACCTCAAACAATTTATGTAAACTTTGTCAAATGATATTTATAAATAAAGATTATCTTTAGAACTAAAATACTTAAGATTTATAAAGAGCCCTGCCTTACCTGAGATAAGGCTCTGTGTCCCATCTAACTACATGTGAGAATGACTACAAAACCAGTAGGTCAGATAATATTTCTTTAAAGTTATGTTAAAAAGTTGGTTTTTTTAAGGTCAATATTCCTAGGATCTCAAACAGGGGATATAATGTATAACTCAGCCAAAAAATTCAGGGTAGCTATTACACAAGCTAAGTATTTTTACTTTTGTTAATTTTATTTTGAAATTATTTTATAAGTGATCTAAAGATTCTCTGTTACTGTTTTACAAACGTGTTGCTTTAAGAACACAACATGGGTTTATTCAAGATAATAAGTCATTACTTACAATACAGACAGAAAAATACAGATCCCAATTAATAAAAAGATAATGATATAGTTATAGACATTAAAGCCCAGTAATCTTAATATAAGGCTGTTAAAATTTATTTGCTGGATGTTTAAGATTAGGATTTAAAATTAAAGTTAAATGAAAAGCGCCAAGAAAACCAATATTTGGCTTTTGCCCTCTGAGTCAGTCTGAATCCAGGGAACAGGGAACTTCTCTAAAGAGTTTTGAAACTCTGAGCCACATAACCTCCTCCTGATCAGGGAGATTAATGAGACCACTGGAGAACAGAAAGCCAATCAGGGTATTTGTTACGAAGAGGAGAGTCATCAAAGAAAGGAGACATCCCTGATGCTTCCGAGGGAAGCCAAATGGTCAAGCAAGATCTGGACCCACCTAGCGCAAATGGCACTAGCAGAACTGAGAATCTGCTCTCAAGTTTCCCCAGAATTGACTCCCATGAAAGCTCAGCTGACTGTTAACAATAGATGGAAACAAAAGTCAGTTTGACTGCTTCATCTTAAACACTTAGCAAAGACAGTTAAGAACAAAATACATCCATTCCTGGGCATTTTAAATTATAATAATAATAATATAATTTTAAGGTATGCACTTTATGTTTGCCTCCCAAAATAAGTAAGACTGGTGGCTACAAAGAAGAATTCTCAGAAAGGAATGCCTGATACTTATAAAAAGAGACTATCAAGAAGACCTGCCACAGGGATAAGTTTTCAGTTTAAGGCCTACAGATATTCCTAACCTACACAGGTAGGCTTGGTGTTTGCTAGTACAATTATCCATCCCTGAGTAACAGAATTAAAGGTTTCTCTAAGAGACACAGAGGTCATACTAGTAAAAAGATTTTACAAGATCAGATGACATTAAATTATTAAACTGTATCTTATGGGGAGGGACAAGTGTAACAGTACAAGTTAAGTTGACAGTCCTGATAACTGGGGATATTAAAGACTGGTGATGGAACTTCTATACAGTGACATGTTACAGCTGCTGCAACATTTTTTCAGTACTCATGGTTTTTGTTTCTCTCATAGAAGAACCCATCCCCAGATGACTTTACAACCTGTTCTTCCCCAATCAGACTTCAAACCGAACTGACTTCCAAAAGGCAACTCATGTCCCTCAACTGACTTCTAAAAGGCAACTCATGTCCCTCATGCCATGCCCACTCATGTCACCCTGTCTCAGGTCAGAAGAAGAAAAAATGAGTGACACCACTCTTCTTAAAACAATGGAGAGAAAGATAAATAGACTATCAATATAAGTAATTAATTAAGTCAGGTAAAATCAGGGAGATCGGTTTTGGGTGAGTTCTAAAAATTTGGAGACTCTTACCTGAGGGATTAAAATTTCCTCAGTGCTCTTCCCGTAATCTATCAAAGATTTGAAAGGGACACAAAGAAAAGGGGGGAATGATAGACCCAACCTGATCTTTAATTAAAATTGGGAGCCATCTTGCCAAAAAGCCATGAAAAGATAATTTTGGCTTTAGCATAAATCACTTCAAATTCTAAACCTACTTGGAATGCCTGCCCACGCCTGGAACTCACCCATGCCCGGCTCTCTGACCAGATAGCAGCCCTCTCTGAAACTTTAGTGACACATCATAAATATTTGCCTTCTCTGGCGAGACAACAACCCTCTCTGAGGCTCTAATGGTCTTCATGAACTCTGATGTAGGGACAGCAAAAAAAATGTAGACTGCCATTAGTGGGATGTTTGTCAGAGTTCTGTTATCTGTAAACCCCCTTTTGTGTAATTTTCTGGGCTATTAAGCTGCCTGTAGGAAAGCTGGGGTTGCTGTCTTATTCCCGCCATTTTGTGAGGGAGAGGCAGCACAGCCGGTGGAAATAATAAGCTTAATTTAATTTGATTTTAATTAGAGTCAGTGGTCTTTTCTTGTGTCCTGGTCTAACAGGTAATCACTCCAAAAACATGGAGCTCTGCTAGCCTAAACACTTCTTGAGAAACTTCCTCTGAGTTTGGGCACTTGAAATATATGTTGTTGTAAGGAGCTTTAGCTTCCTTTCTAGTGATACCATCAAAGCTGAGTATGCATCTATGTGACCTGGAGGACATGGTTTCTTGTATTCTAATGAACATGAGGCAGCAGTGCTGAATTTTCTGTTTGTAGGTAAACTGTGGCCACTGGATGCTAAGTGTCTCCCCGTGTTGGACTGTGAAGCCATTTGGTCATCCTCCACTTTTTGTGGTGTTTCTTGCTGCTGTACTGGGAGTTTGTTATATGCTTTATGAAATACAATGAGTTCAACTGGAACCCAGTGTTGGAGGGAGTTCTGTCACTTGTGGTGGGTCAGGGTCTGAAGGAGAATGCATCAACCAGGCTTTTATCTCACAGAGCTTGCCCCCTTGTCCATAGAAATCTGACTCTGAACTTAGCCCAGAAACCTCTCCATATAACATGATGCCTTTACATAGAAGGGTCTGCTGGCTGCACCATGTCAGTCACAAACCATTTGGAAAGCAATGGCAAATCCTCATGGCCACACCACATAAGTATTATCACACACCTACCCACCACTGCAATAGGCCCACTAGTCAGCAGGCTCCAACTTACTGGCATCTTTGTTCTACACCATTTTCATGAAACCCGGTCAATCATGGCATTCTCTGGTACACTCATGATCAGCAACAAGACATATAAAGGTTCTCCAGTGCCACCTGGTTAAGGGAATTTCAAAGATTTCATTGTGTTTATCTAGCCATTTTTCTTGGATGAAGTTGGAGGCACTGTGGGTTTCAGTTTATTCAGGAACTATTAAATGTGAGGAAGCTATTTTCATTAAATTCTCTGGAGAAATCTCACAGGCAAGTCTTCCCATAGAGTGGTCAAAAGGTCACATGAAGCCAGGCCCATTGAGGTCTTTAATGTGACGTCCATGGGTGTTCTGACTGTCAACTATGGCTGCCAAATCTTTCAGAATAAAATCATGTGATATCCTAGCTGATATTCCAAGGCTCTGTGGAAAGCCACCCTGGTATTTGATCTCAGTTTCCAAGGGCGAATCCCATGCGTGGCCTCCTAAAATCTGAATGCAGTTTATGGCAATTCTTCTCTGAGATCAGTTCCAGAACTCAGACTCTAAGGGGAATCACACCAGAGTTCAAGCCCAGATAGACCCAGTCATCACTTTCAACCGCCAAACAAATGACCACAATTAAAACCAAAACACACCCACAAGGCCCTCATCTTCTTCCATATAGACACTCATCATAACCTGTGGTTGGAGTTTTCCATGAGGGACTCAGCCCAAGACAGTGTACAAAATAACCTCCCTTGCCCGTCATTTGCCTAAAGTCAGGGTTGCCTGGACACCCTTCCTGAGAACCAGGAGTGATCAAATAAGCCTGCCGTAAATACTGCTCTGATTCTCCAATTTGAGGCCTCCTGACTCTCAGGTATAGATTCTTTATGTGAATTGGAATCATGAGAAAACCCAAGCACCTATGGGCTATCCTCTGCAGGGATTGAAGAACTCATTTGACAAAAAGGATCCCTATTTTCACTTGATGGAGATCAGGAATCTTACAGAGGAAAGCGAGAGACTTCGTCCACAATGACTGCTTTTTTGGCCATTTTGGTTTTGGAAGCACACATGTAATTGTTCCTTAGATCCATCAGGTGCTGAGAATCTATTCAACAACCTCACACATGGCCAAGAGTCTGATGCAGACACATCCCTTTCCAAAGCAATTAAGCAAAGATCTACAGCTGATGCCCATTAATTTCCATTGAAAACCGTTTTCTTCAGGCTTCACAAAGGGGTGGCCTGAGGCAAAGACCTTTCTGACATTCAGGGCAACAGAACAATAGGTAAGCAAATGGCCCAAGGCAGGGTTTCTGGAATGATATCTGAGTTTTCCGAGATGATCCCATTCCCTTCAGCTATCCAGTACATAGCCATGTCACAGAGCTTGGAGGTGGTACATGTCTTGGAAACAAAACCATGAGCCTATTCTGGAGAGTTGCCAGAATTCAAGAAGAAAACAGGAATTTAGGAAGACAGTGGTTTTTGCCCATCCATTAGGGAAGCCAAAATCCATTCATAAATTGGGCAGGATGAATGTTGTGAAGCTTTCTACTATTCAGGACACATCCATTGATGCATTCTCTTTTCTAATGTCTACAACCACGGACACAGTGGGATAAACAGACATAGAAACACTCACATTGTCAAAAGACTTACTAGAAACAGTCCACTCCAATCCTAACAAACCGACTTTCCTACCTATTCTCAGATCATTAGACAAAACCACAAACTCACACACACACCCACAAAGTCACCTCCTTCCCCCAAGTAGGTCTATGACTATCCGGAGTGTCCTCTGACTGATGGGCCATAGTATGTTACTCCAAAATGGACTGTCCTATGTCAGATCTGGACTCCTTGGCCAACACTGTGATGTTGTCAGGTGCCAGTGGTGAGACACTACCTGCTTACTCAGGAAAGGCCCCTCTTCAGACCTTCCTGGCATTTGGCCATCCTCACATCAGTAGTTACCAAGAAAGACTGATGCTGTCCTTGGTAAATCCAAACATGTAAGGCCACTGGGACTGGGACTGGGACTGCCTCTGGGTGCCTGGCTTCCTGGATCCCTAGTTCAGAGAGTTCCATCACCACGAAAGTGATGTAGGTCACTTCCTTCAGGAACTGAATGAGGTCACTGCCTTGGCAACCACTTTGTCCTAACAGTTGCTTCCAAGTGTCCCAATTGATGGAGTCTGCCCCTACTTCCTGTGACACTTTCACAAGTTTGAATGGTATATCAAACATAGGCACCCGGGAACAGCTCTCCACACAGGCCTGGTATTGTCCATCTTCTCTACATTAAGAAAAGAGAGACTGCTTCAGACACACCCCTTCATCCTGACCAGGTTGTTTGTCGTGGAAGATGACTTTTGCTCTCTCTGGTCCTTCATAGCTTCCTATATCTTCCCCAGGGTTCATTTCTGCATGGACCTTTTTGTTTCTCAGCAGGTGGAAGATTTCTTACATTCCTGTATTGTAAGACCAACTCTGTCCCTGCTTTTCTGTAAAGTTAGATTGAGGGAACAGAGTATGGTTGGGGTTAATAACATGTTTGATTTGGCTTAGGAATCATTCTGCTGGATGAATAATGTTATTGGGAACCTGCGATATTTATAAGAATATATAGAGGGGAAATATATGTATGAAAACAGAAATCTAGGTAAGATTTGAAGCCCAGAAGGGAATTGGATCCTTGATTGGGATACTTAGGTTTGAATTATGTTCTGCACATGTGTCTCAGATAAATCTATACACAATGGCATAGGACCTTGTACCTTGGATGATTAAATTTCAAAGAAAACATCCAGTCAAAAAAGGATAGTTGGTAGGATTAGGAAGATAGTTGGTAGGATTAGGAAAAAGAGTGAGTATAGGATTTGGACAAAAAGTTCTTTAGCAATAGGGTTTCGGGTAGAGAGAAAATGTAAATGTCAGCAGATGTGAAGACTCAGTCACAGTGATGAACTGGGGAAAATATGTAGGAAAGCAGATATCAATAGAGACATTAGAAAATCAGGCAAATGATAAAGTGATCGATAGGATTAGACATTTTCAACAGGCTTGAGTTTGAATAAATAATATTAGGAAGAAACAAATATGTAGTCACCAATAGGATTGACATTTGAGAGCATTAGGCAACCTGGACATGGGTGATGTTCATAATCCATACTCACATTCCATTTAGGCTTTGGTACAGTCGTAAGTGTGACTTTGCATTTTGTGGCCAGAATATTACTGTGATAAAATGTATATGTAGATCAGGTGACATGAGTATTTGTTGCACCATTTCTGAGAGCAATATTTTGAAGAGATATAAATTAGTATTGGGGGCACAAATAGGTGTACCATGTGTGTATGAATATAGAGAGAATGCATGAATAGACCATACTGTGAATAAATAATATAATTGTTTCCAAATTTAGAAATTGGAATAAATTGATATCCCAAAATACACAGGAAATCTTACATTGATATACATACATTCATTCCAACCAGTTATACATCTAATGGTAATATTAGGGTTGTAGTTTATCATAAAATGTGTGTGAGTTTTGCTTCCAAATTGATTATGGAAATCGAAAATAATGTGTTTGGAAAGAAGTCTCATGAAATAACCAGTCAAAAACAAGGAGGAATACATGTGTTCTGAAGCAGGAAGTGATTGAATGTGTTACAAATGTCTTTAAATTTGTGAACTTGTGGATGAAATGTATATTCTACGATGTATAAAAACTGAAGAAATAGTAATGTACCAGTGTTGAATTAAAATGAACATCAAAATACACATCATGTCCCCTAGAAATCTACTTTCATTGATGTTAAATTGGGTCAGTTACTGTAGAAATATAAGGCTTTGTTTGCACCATTCACTGAAGTGAGTTTTCAGTTCTAGGAAACAAATATGTATTTCAGGTGGATGAATATTTCTAAAAACAATCTTATGAAAAGTTGATTATAAAACCACATACATGAACATGAGTGAATTATTTAGGGAGTGTATAATAAGATACATATATTTCATATTTTGAAAATTATATATATATATATATATATCACAGATACATTAGAAATTAGCAATATATATGCCAATCAAAATTCATCATGAAATATATATCATTCACAGATCCAAAAATATTAATTTTACTAAACATGGATTTATGTATAATGTTTTTCAACTAAGAAGCTCACTCATAGTTTGAATTTTCAGTTCCAAAAATATTTAGGAGGAGTGATCTCTTCTCATACTTTGTATCTCCCAAGTTAGCCACCTCACAAAAATGTACGTGTGATACCAGGTAGGATTTTATATGTGCATATAAAAATACATGTGCTGAACTGGCTACAGAAAAAGGGAGACAGAAATTCACATATGTGTTAACTTTAAAAACACATGGAGGACTATTTCAACAAAAAATTAACAAGATTTATAACTCCTACCCTATATCATGCAAAAGGCAAGACCAACTATACGCCATGCCTCCTCTCAACTGCTTGTATTTCTATTCTGTTTGGGTTATATTTCTCCATCATATTAGGATTAGTAGTCATAGTCTAGTAGGGTATGTGTTAGTGTCAGGGATTCAGTATTTTGAATGGAAAATTGAAAAAATGAATCCAATGTGTATGTAAATATGTGCTACACAAAAATCTTCCCACTCTCATTCAGAACAATGCCTTGACAACACCTACGGCCCAAGTATGACACAATCAGAGGAGAAGAGTTAGAAAATCCGTGAATACATATATAGAATGGAATATGATCAGGAGTTCACAACCTTGGAAGTGGTAGAGGAGTTTCCAAAAGTAAGGGACAGGGTAAACCCTCCACAAACATGAAGGTCTGCTGGCCTAGAGACTTCTTGAGAAACTGCCTGTGAGGTTGGGCACTTGAAATATATGTTGTTGTCAGGAGCTTTAGCTTCCTTTATAGTGAGACCATAAAAGCTGGGTCTGCATCAATGTGACCTGGAGGACATGGTTTCTTATTTTCCAATGAACATGAGACAGCAGTGCTGAATTTTCCATTGTAGGTAAACTGTGGCCCCTGGGGGCTAAATGTCTCCCTGTGTGGACATTGAATCCATATGGTCATCCTCTATTTTCGTGGTGTTTCTTGCTGCTGTACTGGGAGTTGGGTATTTGCTTCACAAAATACAAGGAGTTCAACGGGGACACAGTGCGGGAGGGATTTCTGTCACCTGTGGTGGGTCAGGGTCTGCAGAAGAATACAAGAACCAGGCTTCTATCTCACGTAGCTTGCCCCCTTGACCATAGCAACCTGATTCTGAACAATGTCCTGAAACCTTTCTATGTAACAAGGTGCCTTTACATATAAGGGTCTGCTGGCTTCACCATGTCAGTCACAAGCCATTTGGAATCCAATGACAGATCTACATGGCCCCACCACAGATGTTTTATCACACACCTGCCCACCATTGCTCTAGGCCCACTACTCAGCAGGACCCAACTTTCTGGCATCTCTGTTAAACACCATTTTCATGAAAACCAGTCAATCAAGGCACTGTCTGGTATACTCATTGTTGGGAAAAGTATAAACGGCAGCCATACCCCAGAAAAAAACCCCAACATGGTGCCTAAGGACTTCTTCTTCCTACCTTCTTTTTTCTGCAGTGGTGCGAAATGTTTCCACCCGTGTGAACTCTCTTGCTGGCGCCAATTTGAAATCTCGCTGGTGGGAAACCTTAGCCCCAATAAGAACTAATTCCTGGGCTCCAGAGCTGATATCTGAAAGAACTTAGCAATAAACGTTTTGCCTGCCATTTATCTAAGCCCTTCCATCTTCCCCTTAGTTCTATATAAGCACACAGCTTTTTGCAATAAAATTGGAATTCTCCCAGCAAAGTGCCTTTGCGTGGGAAGTTCTTTCATTCTGTTGCCCCGTGTGAGAATATGGGTGAGCTGTTTCTAACAAGAGCCCCGTCCCCTGCCCCGCCAAGACACTCCGCCCTGGTCCACTCTTTTCAGATGCCGGCTTCCTGCACTCACAACAGATCTGATATATGTAAGCCTCCCCTGACCCTGGCTCTCCAACTCCCTTCAGGCTACCGCTGGTTTTGTGACCCTGATCATCTGGCACACTCTAGACGCCCTGTAGGGGGCAGGAAATTCCTGCCAATAAGACCTTTACTGGTCGCAGTGGACCCTCTGGTGATCCGTTTTCCTTTGGGGCGTGAGGCTTCTGAGTTTACATGAGAGGCTCTTTGGTTTTTCTCCTCTGCTGCCGCTGCCGCTGCTGGCTAGAGTTGCTGTTTGCTGCAGGGCTGCTGTGTCTGACTGAAGCTGCCTCTCTGCTCGGGGAAAACTGAACTCCCGTCCTGGAACTGCATTCTGCCGGAACCGGAGTTCTGTTTTCATTACTGACTTTTTCTGCTGCGTTCGAAAACTTTCCTGACGTCAGGTTGCCCGTGGCTCCGAACCCATTGGGTCTCACAGATCGCACTTCACTGGTGACGACCAGGTAGTGCCCTCTGTATTTCCTCATGACGGCTGGTCATTTTGGGGACGCCCACCTGACCACCTTTCGCCCTGAGCTTCCTGGAAGCCGTTCCAGCCCGGGTTTTCTCTTTGTCTCTCTCGCTTACTCTTATTCTCTCTCTCTCTCTCTCTCTCTCTCTCTCTCTCTCTCTCTCTCTCTCTCTCTCTCTCTCTCTCTCTTCCTTCTCTCCCTGTGACAATGGGCACCTCTTCATCTGTACCTGAAGCCTCACCTCTCAAATGTTTAATAAAAAATCTGGCCACACTCTCCCTCAAACCAGACATCAAGCCCAAACTTCTAATCAAATTCTGTACCCAAGATTGGCCTACATATCCACTGGATAATGGAAATCATTGGCCTCCAGAAGGTTCCTTACATCCAAACCTTCTCTGGGACCTTTTTAACTACTGCCAGCATCTGAAAAAGTGGAGTGAGATTCCCTGCATTTAAGATTTTAGCCTTCTCACACAGCACCCTGTCGCTGCTCCTCCTGCCCTCCCTCTCAGGTCCTCCTTGTTTGCAAACCCTTCTCTTCCCCTACTTCTACTCCTGACTTCACAGATTCTTCCTCATTCAGCCCAGCAGATTAACCCCCACCTTATCCCCCAGTCCTATCTGCCCCTTCTCTCCCGCTATACCCTCCTCTTCCTCTGCCTGATTCCAAGGATCCTCAGCCTTCCATTTCATCCTCCTCCCCTCCGCCCTCTTCTGCCTGCTCCACCTCCTCCTCTTCCAAAGAGACACTCCCTTCCCCTCCCTCTCCTTCCTGTCTGCCTCCTGCCTCTTTCAGTCCTCCTGTTACCAGGTCTAAGGGACTCCTTCCCACCCCCAAGACCATCGCACCCCTTCGTGAGGTTGCTGGTCTTGAGGGTGTCATCAGAGTCCACATGACCTTCTCCATGTCGGACATTACTCAGCTAGAGAGGAAGTTAGGCTCATTCACCACTGACCCCACCACTTACATTCGGGAGTTTCAATGGGTCCTGCAAGCATATAGCCTCACTCAACATGACATCTACATGCTCTTGGCCAATACACTTCTCCCTGAGGAAAGGCAATGGGTCTGGGAGCTAGCCCAAGCCCATGCTGATGAAAATCATAGGACCAATCCTAACCACCCCACAGGCCCTCATGCTGTCCCAGAGCAGGATTCTCAATGGGATTACAACACCCCTGAAGGCTTACAGTCTCGTGACCTTTTTACATCCTGCCTCTTGGCGGGCCTGAAAAAGGCCATTCGTAAGGCTGTTAACTTTAAAAAGGTGCAGGAGGTCATTCAAAGGAAGGAGGAAACACCTTCAGAATTCCTGGATAGACTAACCAAGGCCCTTCAACAGTACACAAACCTCAACCCAGAAACCCCTGATGGCCGTCATGTCTTAATGACATATGTTCTGGCCCAAAGCTACCGTGATATTAAAGCCAAGCTTAAAAAGCTTGAACAGGGCCCTGCTACTCCTTAGACCAAAATCTTCATTTTCAAGGTTTTTTATGATAGAGAGGATGAAAGTGAATGCCGTAGGCAGAGGGCTGAAAATGCCAAATTCCAAATGTTGGCCCAGGTCATTCAGAGAAGGCCATCACCACGCCATCCCAATATGACACCCCCGGGAGCTTGCTTCAAATGTGGTAAGGAGAGACATTGGGCCAGGGATTGTCCTTCACTGAGGACACCGTACAACCCCTGCCCAAAATGCCATCAAAGGGGACACTGGGGGGCAGACTGCCCAACAACCCAAAAGGGAGATTGGTCAGCCGCCCCGCAACCACAGCCTCTCTTGGGCTTGGCAGAGGAGGATTGACGGAGTCCTGGGCTTTCCCTCCAGACTATTACCATCAAGAATCAAGAGCCTAGGGTTACCTTCCTGGTGGATGGATGCTTCATTACCTTCCTCTTGGATACTGGTGCCGCTTTATCAGTCTTAAGGGAGTATTGGGGTTCTACCACACCCTCAAAAACTCCTATTGTCAGGGTAGGAGTTAAACAGATTTTCCCTCAAACCCCCCCATCATGTTATATGCAGGGATCCCTTTTGTCCTTCACTCACTTCTTTTTCGTTATGAGCCATTGCCCCATTCCCCTTCTGGGAAGGGACATACTCTCACTATTAAAAGTCACCATTCACATATCACCCCACACCTCTCCTACCTCTCATTTCCTCATGATGTTCCTAGGGGCAGATACACCTCCTTCATGCACTCCTCCATGACTCTCTAAACTAGTTAAGCCTGAGGTTTGGGACACAACTACACCCTTTATGGCTAAATGCAGTCCTATTCATATTGTCTTACGGGACCCTTCAAGATATATTAGTCAACCACAATATCCACTCACAACCACATCCCTCCTCGAATTAGAACCCATCATCCAGGATTTATTGTGAAAGGGGTATCTTAGGCCTACACACTCTCCTTTCAACACCCCCATTCTGGCACTTATGAAACCTAACGTGTCCTACAGGCTGGTTCAAGACTTTCTCCTTGTCAACTCCTCTGTGGTCCCCATCCACCCGCTAGTGCCCAACCCTTACACCCTCCTCTCTCAGATTCCTGCCACTACTACCCACTTCTCGGTCCTAGATTTAAAAGATGCATTCTTTTCTATTCCCTTGTTCTCAGAATCTCAGAATATCTTTGCTTTTACGTGGACTGACTCTCACATCCACCATTCTCATCAGCTTTCCTGGACTGTCCTCCCACGGGGATTCAACCCCCATCTCTTTTGCCAAGTTCTTGCCCAGGACCTCACATCCTTTCACCCGACCTGTCCTGACTCTATTCTCCTTCAATATGTCAATGACCTTCTTCTATGTAGTCCCTCTGGGAACACTCTCAATCCCACACCGCTCAGCTTCTTAATTTCCTAGCAGACAAGAGATATAGGGAGTCTCCCCACAAGGCACAGGTTTCCCAGTCTTCTGTCACCTCTCTTGGTTTTTGCCTTACACCCGGGAAAAAGGAAATAACACTGGATAGGAGGCAACTCCTCTCTGATCTTCCAGTGCCCCATATGAAAGCCAAAATACTATCATTCCTAGAAGTAGCAGGTTATTTTAGGGCCTGGATCCCAAATTATTCTCTTCTATCCAAACCCCTGTATGACCTAGCAAATGGACCCCCTAGTGAATCTCTTGTCTTCTCGCCCATCTACCACTTCCGCAGGCTTCAGCAACTCCTCTTAAAGGCACCTGCCCTTCACCTTCCTGATCTTTCAAGACCATTTCATCTATTTGTCCATGAAAAAGGGGGGCAAGCACTTAGGGTCTTAGGTCAAAACTATGGGCCTACATTTGCACCTGTGGCATATTTTCCAAGAAACTAGACTCTACCATTCGTGGGTGGGCCCCTTGCTTAAGAGCTCTGGTTGCTGGACAAATTTTACACAAAGAAGCCTCTAAGCTGACTTTTGGGGCACCTTGAACTATCCACTCCCCACATCACTTGAAAGATCTTTCAGCTTGTAAGGGCCTTCAAACCCTTCCTCCATCCAGAGTTCTGTCGCTCCTCACTTTCTTTCAGGAAAACCCTAATATTACTTTCCTCCCATGCTCTGCACTGAACCCTGCCTCACTGCTCCCAATGACTCCCACGTCTAACACACCAACTCATAATTGCTTGGAAACCTTAGATGATTTCCTCCGCTGTCATTGTTCCATTTCTGAGGAACCACTCACCAAGCCTGACCTTATCTGGTTTACTGACAGCAGTTCCTTTAGGCAGAACGGCACTCATTACTCTGGATACGCTGTAGTTTCAGCCACTGAGATTATAGAGGCCAAAGCTATGCCTTCAGGAACTACCAACCAGCAGATTGAACTTATAGCAGCCACTCGTGCCTGCCTACTAGCACAAGGCAAATCCCTCACCCTCTATACTGATTCAAAATATGTCTTCCAGATCTTATTATCCCATGCTTCAATATGAAAGGAGCGAGGCCTGCTTACCACCAAAGGTAATGCGATCACTAATTCGGCTCTTTTAACCAATCTGATAGAGGCCTCCCACTTACCCACCCAGTTGGGAGTTGTCCATTGTAGGTCACATCAGAAGGACGGCTCTCTTATCACTGAAGGCAATGCCAAAGCTGACCAGGCGGCACGAATGGCTGCTACCATTTCCAATTATGGCCCCCATGGGGGACATATTATGGCCACTTTAGACAGCTCATCTGAAGCCCCTACTTCTTCCAGTAAGAACAAAAATCTTTTCAAGTTCCTTCATACTCTACACCATTCCAATTCTCAGTCTTTGACCCTTTTTTTACAGAGCTTCTTCTCCCTCAACCCTTCTGACATAGCCATGCTAGAGAATATAGCCTCTAATTGTCAGATCTGTCAGCGGACCAACCCTCATACTCTTTTAAGGCCCAAACCTTTCCCTTTCCACCAAGCCCGGAGACACATTCCCGCTGCTGACCTGCAAGTAGACTTCACCAACATGCCCACAGTATGGCACACTAAATACCTCCTTGTCTTTGTGGACACTTTCTCTGTTTGGGTTGAGGCATTTCCCACTTCCAATAAAAAGGCTTCCACTGTAGCTTCAATCTAACTGACAGACATCATCCCCAGGTTTTGTATGCCGACTTCCCTACAATATGACAATGGCCCTGAGATTATTTCTAGGATCACAAAAAAGGTCTCTCAAGCCCTCTCTTTCAAGTGGCATTTCCACTGTCCATATTACCCCCAGGCTTCAGGGAAAGTGGAAAGGGTAAATCGTACTCTGAAGGAAGTCCTTACCAAATTGACAATGGAATTAAACTTAGACTGGGTCAAAATCCTTCCCTTGGCTTTGCTTCGAATCAGAGCTCTCCCTAAGAAACCATCTTTACTGTCTCCCTTTGAGATAATGTATGGAAGACCTCTTATACCCCCTGGGTTGGTCATTTCACAAGGACCTCTCACCCGAGATTTATCTTTGCCTCTCTTGTTTCATCTCCGCTAGGAACACTGGAAATATCAGAACTGGCTTCTTCCAGACCCAGTCTCCTCTCCAAACACTCCTCCCTTAACACCTGGGAGTCTAGTCTATTATAATACCCCAGAGGAGAAAGGGACTCTTGCACCAAAATGGGAAGGCCCCTATCCTGTCATTCTCTGTAACCCCACCGCCGCCAAACTCTCCTTATCAGACAACCATCTCACTCCCTGGATTCCCATTTCTAGGTTGAAGCCATATCACCAAGAGGCCCCACCTGCTGATGACAGGACCACCCCAGAGGAACTCCAAGAATCACCACCTGAACCTCCCCTTTACTCCTGCTTTCCACACCCATCTCACCCATTTAAGTTGCGGCTCACACGGTGTTCCCTGCAGCCCAATTCCTCTTTAAGAAGGCACAATGAGCTCTCCCAACACCCTAGTCTTCTCTAACTGCTTGTTTTTTTGTGCTCTGCTTCTTTTCTGTGCTCTGTTGGGACTTGTCTTTACCCTCCTAACCTACCATGTATTTATTCACTCTTCGGGAACAATACTCAGAACATGGCATGCAGAAGGTCCGCGCAGTGGATGCAACTGCTTGCTTCATCCACAACTGCACCTCTATTCCCCTAAAATTGTCACCTTCAAGGACCTTCGTCCCTGGTAGCTGGAACTGTCCTTTCATTTGCTTCCTTTTTAATCAAACCAAAGACTATTGTCATTGGTGGCCTGAGATATATAATGGGTGTCCCTATTGGTCATGCAGGTTCCATGATGAACGTGGTAGCTGTTCTTACCACTCACTTGGCTACCCTGAAGGGTGGACTTCTAGTTACCTAAAGTGGCATAAAGGCTCTTCATCCGATAACAATGGATCATATACTTTAGATACACCTGACCCCAAGGCCAAACGTTGGGGCTATGTTGAGTTTGCTGTCTATGCTCGGACAACCTCAGCCAGACCCACAGGGTGGATGACTGTTGGCCGCACCCTGATTACGCCACCTAAGGCAACCATCCAGGTAGTCGAACACATTAAGGAGTCAGAATCAAAACTTCGAGATCTTATCCATAGCTCATCCAAAGAAGATTCAGAGCCTTCAAACCCCTAAGGTCCCCCTTCCACATGGCTCAATTTGCTACACCAAACTCTTCGATTATTAAACTCCTCCATTCTTTTGGTGCCTACTTCTCAGTGCTTTCTCTGTGCTTCACTTAGTCGTCCACTTTTAGCAGCGGTCCCATTAGCGGCAGGAAATATTTCAGCAAAAACCTACAATTTCTCTAAGTAAGGACAACCCCTACATGTGACACATATCCCACTGTGGGAAAGTTATTCCAACAATACTTTATTTCCTTTCATCTGTATCCACCTGCCAATAATGAATCCTTTACCCATTTGTTCCTTGAGCTATAGCACCCCATAGAGCCCTGCGTTTATGCAACCTGGACATTTCATCTGGTGTAATTGGTCTTTAAGTACCTCAGCGATCAATGTCTCTGGCACCTGTATCTTGGTTACTGTAGTTCCTCTGCTTTCTTTGTATACTCCCACTGAATTCCGACAGTTGGCCCTACCTTCCCGCACCCTTAGGGCAGTCTTTCTGCCGGTTCTGGTAGGCCTCACTTTAACAACCTCAGTGGCGAGTCTCGGTCTCTCTGGTGAAGCTATAGGTCATGCTCTATGGGCATCCAATGACGTGCAACAAAAACTGCAGGAAGCACTCGATACCACTGCTGAGTCTCTTGGCTCCTTGCAGTGGCAGGTTACTTCATTGGAACAAGTGGCTTTACAGAACCGAAGGGCAATTGATCTTCTCACTGCAGAAAAAGGGGGTACATGCCTATTCCTCAGAGAGAATGTTGCTATTATGTTAATGAATCTGGGCTAATAAAAAAAAAAGTTGTTAAATTGCAGGAATTATCGACCCAATTGCTCAAACCTACCTCCTCCAATCCCATAACGAGGTTCTTCCAATCCTATCTTGCCATGTACTTACTACCTCTCTCTGGGCCCCTTATTGGGATGCTCCTTTTTTGTGCTCTCTTGCCCTGCATAATGAAGTTCCTTCAAACCCAACTGCAAAAAATTCGTAATCAAACTTTCAACCAGCTTTTGCTTAGGCACTACCAGCCTCTGATGACCGACGAACCCCCAACATCTCCAAGAGAACAGTTCACTCCGTGATGAAGCTCACTACCAGGCACGATGGAATGCAATGGACATCAGACAGTGGGAGAAAACAAGCTCGGAAAACCTCTTAATCTGCCATCCTGGATTCTTGAATCTTTATGACCTTCTAAGCTTCCTCATGGCCCTTGGCCTCTTCTATGTCACTCCCCCAACATGGAACTTCTGCCAAAAATTGACCTTTGCTTTAATTTTTATCTTCATTCTGTTTTTATTCACTCTGATCTTCTTCAGGTCCTGTGGCACCTTGTCCAGGCAACGCTTCCAGTATTTTCTAGAGTCTCTGTTACAGGACCAGTGGCTGATACCAACAATCTCCTCCATCCAGGACTGGTTCCTTGCCATCGACAACTTGTGGCTTCAGGGAACTTTCATTGACTTCACCCCTATGGAAGTAGCTGTCTATAGCCACTGGGTTTTATTTCTTGCTGCCATGATATTCCCAGACCTGCCCCCCGAGCATTCCTCCCCTTCCCTTTCTAGGCCTCACAGCACCCCCATACAGCAGGAAGCAGCCGGATCTAAAAACGACGCCCCACTTCCTAAGAAAACAAAAAGGGAGGAATGTTGGGAAAAGTATAAATGGCAGCCATACCCCAGAGAAAAACCCCAACATGGTGCCTAAGGACTTCTTTTTCCTACCTTCTTCATTTCTGCAGTGGTGCGAAAAGTTCCCGCCCTTGTGAACTCTCCCGCCAGCGCCAATTTCAAATCTCACTGGTGGAGAACCTTAGCCCCAATGAGAACTAATTCCTGGGTTCTGGAGATGATATCTGAAAGAACTTGCTTTCAATAAACGGGTTGCTGCCATTTATCTAAGCCCTACCATCTCCCCCTTAGTTCTATATAATCACACAGCTTTTTTGCAATAAAATTGGAATTCTCCCTTTGAAGTGTCTTTGCGTGGGGAATTATTTCACTCTTGATCAGCAACATGACATCCAAAGGTTCTCCAGTGCCACCTGGTCATGGAAATTTCAGAAATTTTTTGGTATTTATTTAGCCATTTTTGAAGGATGATGTTGGAGGCACTGTGGGTTTCAATTCATGCAGGAACCATTATATGGTAAGGAAGCTCATTTCAATGAAATCTCTGGAGAACACTCACAGGCAAGCCTTCCCAAAGAGTGGCCAAAAGGTCACATGAAGCCAGGATCATTGAGGTCTACAATGTGAGTTCCATGTGTGTTTAGACTCTCAACTATGGCTGCCAAGTCTTTCAGAATAAAATCATGTGATATCCTGGCTGAGATTCCCAGTGCAATCTGGAAAGCCACCCTGGCCCTCGATCTCAGTTTCCAAGGGCGATTCTCATGCGTGGCCTCCTAAAATCCCAACACATTTCATGGCAATACTTCTCTGAGGTCAGTTTCAGAACTCAGTCTCTAAGAGGAATCACACCAGAGTTCAAGCCCAGGTGGATCCAGTCATCTCTTTCAACCGCTACACAAATGACCACAATTAAAACCAAAACACTCCCACATGGCCATCATCTTCTTCCATATAGACACTAATCATAAACTCTGGCTGGAGTTTTCCATGAGGGGTGCAGCCCAAGACAGTCTCAAAAATAAGCTCTCTTGCCCCTCATTTGCCTAAATTCACGGTGGCCTGGACACCCATCCTGTGAACCAGGAGTTATCAAATAGGCCAGGTGTTAATACTGCTCTGCATCTCCAATTTGAGGCCTACTGACTGTCAGGTATAGATTCTTTATATGATTTGGAGTCATGAGAAAACCCAAAAACCTATGGGCTAGCCTCTGCAGGGCTTTGAATAAATAATTTGACCCAAAGGATCCCTCTTAACACTTGATGGGGGTCAGGAAACTTACAAATGAATGTGAGAAACTTCATTCACAATAACTGCTCTTTTGGCCATTGTGGTTTTGGGTGCACTCATGGCATATCTCTTTACATAAATCAGGTGCTGAGAATCTAAGCCACAACCTCACACAGGGCCACAAGGTTTATTCAGACACATTCCTTTCCAAAGCAATTAAGCAAAGAGCAACAGGTGATGCCCATTCATTTGCATTTGAAAACTGTTTTCTTCAGGCTTCACAATGGGGTGGCCTTAGGCAAAGACCTTCCTGACATTCAGGGCAACAGAACAATTGATAAGCAAAAGGCCCAAAACAGGGTTTCTCCACTGAGACTTTCTTGGTCACACTGATATCTGAGTTTTCTGAGATGCTCGCCATTCACTTCAGCTATCCAGTACATGGCCATGTCACAGATCTTGGAGGTGGTACATATCTTGGACACAAAACCATGAGCCTATTCTGGAGAGTGGCTAGAATTCCGGAAGGAAACAGAAACTTAGGAAGATAGCAGGTGTTGCCCATGGATAAGGCAAGCCTCAGTTCATTCATAAGTTGGGCAAGATGAATGCTGGGAATCTTTCTACTATTCAGGACACATCAATTGTTGCATTCTCTTTTCTAATATCTACAACCACGGACACAGTGGATACACAGACATAGAAACACTCGCCTTGTCAAACTACTTACTAGAAGAAGTCCACTCCAAATTAAACAAACCACCTTTCCTACCTATTCTCAGATCATGAGACAAAACCTGAATCACACCCACAAAGGCACATCCTTCCCCCATGTAACTCTGTGACTATCCGGAGTGTCCTTTGAGTGGTGGGCCAAACTATTTTCCCCCAAAATGGCCTGTCCTATCTCAGATCTGGTCTCCTTGGCCAACTCTGTGAAGTTGTCAGGAGCCAGCAGTGAACCACCACCTGCTTTCTCAGGAAAGGACCCTATTCAGAGCTCTCCTGGTATTTGGCCATCCTCACATCTGTAGGTACCAAGAAAGACTGACACTCTCCTTGGTAAATCCAAAAAAATGAGCCAATGGGTATTGGACTGGACTGGCTCAAGGTGCCTGGCTTCCTAGATCCGAAGTTCAGAGAGTTCCATCACCAAGAAAGTGAGGTAGATCACTTCTTCAGGAACTGAATGAGGTCACTGCCTTGACAACCACTTTGTACGAACAGTTGCTTTCAAGGGTCCCATGAGATGGAGGCTGCCCCTACTTCCTATGACATTTTCATAAGTTAGAATGGTATATAAACCATGATCACTCGGGAACCGCTCTCCACCTAGGACTGGTTTGGTCCATCTTCTCTACATTAAGAAGAGAGAGGCTGATTCATACACATCCCTTCATGCTGACGAGGTTGTTTGCCATAGAAGATGACTTTTCTCTCTCAGTCTTTCATAGCTGCCTACATCTTCACAAAAGATCATTTCTGCATGGACCTTTGATGTTCTCAACAGGTGGAAGATGCCCTACATTCCTGTATTGTAAAACTAACCCTGTCCCTGCTCTTCTGTAAAGTTTGATTGAGAGAACAGTGTATGGTTTGGGTTAATAACATGTTCAATTTGGGTTAGGAATATTTCTGCATGACAAATAATGGTATTGGGAAACTATGATATTTACAAGAATATATAGGTGAAATATAAGTATAAAAATAGAAATCTAGGGAAGATATGTAGCCCAGAATGGCATTGGGCCCTTAATTGGTACACATAGCTTTGAATGATGTTCTGCAAAAATGTCTCAGATAAATCTATATACAATGGCATAGGAGCTTGTACCTTGGATGATTGAATGTCGAAGAGAACATCCACTCAAAAAGAGATAGTCGGTAGGATTAGGAAGATAGTCGGTAGGTTTAGAAAGAAGAGTGAGTATAGGATTTAGAGCAAAAGATCTTAAGCAATAGGGTTTCGGGTAGACAGTGAATGTAAAAGTCAGCATATGTGAAGAGTCAGTCACAATGATGAACAGGGGAAAATATGTAGGAATACAGACATAAATAGAGACATTACTAAATCAGGCAAAGTATAAAGTGAGTGATAGGATTAGACATTTTCAACAGGCTTGAGGTTGAATATATAATCTTAGGAAGAAACAAATATGTAGTCACCAATACGATTGACATTTCAGAGCATTAGGAAACCTGGACATGGAAGGTTTTAGTAATTCATGCTCACTTTTCATTTAAGCTTTGGTACAATCTTAAGAGTGACCATTGCTTTTTTGGTCCAGAATATTACTGTGATAAAATGTATATGTAGATCAGATGACATGAGTATTTCTTCGACCATTTCTGGCAGCAATATTTAAAATATGTATAAATTAGTATTGGGGGTACAACGAGGTGTACCCTGTGTCTATAAATATAGAGATAATGCATGAATAGATCATACAGTTAATAAATAATATAACTGGTTCCACTTTAAATAATGGATTGAATTGATATCTGAAAATATATAAGAAATCATATATTGATATAGAATCATTCATAACAACTAGTTATACGTCTAATTGTAATCTTAGTGTTATGGTTTATCATGAAGAGTGTGTGAGTTTTGCTTCAAAAGTGATTATGGAAATCGAAAATAATGTGTTTGGAAAGAAGTCTCATGAAAAGACCAGTCAGACACATGGAGGAATACATGTTTCTGAAGCAGAAAGTGATTGAAAGTGAAATAAATGCCTATAAATTTGTGAACATGTGGATGAAATATATATGCTATAATGTGCATAAACTCAAGAAATAGAAATGTACCAGTGTTGAATAAAAATGAACTTCAAAATAAATGTCATGTCCCATAGGAATCTACTTGCATTGATATTAAACTGGGTTAGTTACTGCAGAAATATTAGGATTTATATGCACTATTCACTGAAGTTAGTTTTCAATACTAGGAAATAAATATGTATTTCAGGTGAATGAATATTTCTGAGAATAATCTTGTGAAAATTTGATTATAAATGCACATATATGAACAAGAATAAATTTAGGGAGTGTATAATAAGACACATATGTTAAATATTATGAAATATCTGGAGATATATATATATATATATATATATATATATATATATATATATATATATATATATATGCCAATCTAATTACACAGTGAAATATATATCATCCACAGATCCATAAATATTCATTTTAGTCGATATGGATTTATGTATAACTTTTTTTAACTAGGAAGCTCCCCCATAGGTTGAATTTTCAGTTCCTACATCGTTTAGGAGGAGTGATCTCTTCTCACAGTTTGTATCTGCCAAGTCATGTAACTCATGAAAATTTGCGTGTGATACCAGGTAGGATTCTATATGTGCATATAAAAATACATGTGCTGAATAGACTACAGAGAAAGGGAGACAGGAATTCACATATTTGTTAACATTAAAAGAACATGGAGAACTATTTCAATTAAAAATGGACTAGATTTATAACTCCTACCCTATATAATGCAAAACGCAAGTCCAAAAATACAACATGCCTCCTCTGAACTGCTTGTATTTCTATTCTGTTTCGGTTATTTTTCTCCATCATATTATGATTAGTACTCAGAATCTATTAGGGTATGTGTTAGTGTCAGGGATTCAGTATTTCAAATGTAAAATAGAAAAAGGAATCCAATGTGTATACAAATATGTGCTAAACAAAATCTTCCCACTCTCATCCAGAACAATTCCTTGACATTACCTTCGCCCAAAGTAAGACACAATTAGAGGAGAAGAGTTAGAAAATCTGTGAATATATGTATGGAATGGAATATGCTCAGGGGTTTACAACCTTGGCAGTGGTAGAGGAGTTTCCAAAAGTATGGGACAGGGTAAGAACTCCATAAACATGGAGCTCTGCTGGCCTAAATACTTCTTGAGAAACTGCCTCTGAGGTTGGGCACTTGAAATATATGTTGTTGTCAGGAGCTTTAGCTGCTTTCTAGTGAGACCATCAAATCTGTGTCTGCATCTATGTGACCTGGAGGAAATGGTTTCTTATTTTCCAAAGAAACATGAGGCAGCAGTGCTGAATTCTCTCTTTGTAAGTAAACGGTGACCATTGGGGGATAAGTGTCTTTTCATGTGGACTGTGAAGCCATTTGGTCATCTTCTATTTTCGTGGTGTTTCTTGCTGCTGCACTGGGACTTTGGCAATTGCTTCATGAAATTAAAGGAGTTCAACTGGGACACAGTTCTGGAGGCAAATCTGTCATGTGTGGTGAGTCAGCGTCTGCAGGAGAATGCACCAACCAGGCTTCTAACGCACATAGCTTGGCCCCATGTGCATAGCAACCTGATTCTGAACATTGCCCGGAAACATCTCCATATAACAAGATGCCTTTTCATGTAAGGGTCTGCTGGCTGCACCATGTCAGTCACAAGCCATTTGGAAGCCAATGGCAGATCCACATGGCCCAAAAACAAATTTTTTATCACACACCTTCCCACCACTGCTCTAGGCACATTACTCAGCAGGTTCCAACTTACTGGCATCTCTGTTCTACACCATTTTCATGAAGCCCAGTCAATCAAGGCACTGTCTGGTACACTCATGATCAGCAACATCCAAAGGTTCTCCAGTGCCACCTGGTCATGGAAATTTCAAAAATTTCATGGTATTTATCAAGGCATTTTTCAAAGATGACGTTGGAGGCACTGTGGGTTTCAATTCATTCAGGAACCATTAAATGGTGAGGAAGCTCATTTCAATGAATGCTCTGGAGAACTCTCACAGGCAAGGCTTCCCAAAGAGTGGCCAAAAGGTCACATGAAGCCAGGCCCATTGAGGTCTACAATGTGACGTCCATGGGTGTTGTGACTCTCAACTATGGATGCCAAGTCTTTCAGAATAAAATCATGTGATATCCTGGCTGAGATTTCCCGGGCTCTTTGGAAAGCCACCCTGGGCCTAGATCTCTGTTTCCAAGGGTGATTCTCATAGGTGGCCTCCTAAAATCCCAACAAAATTCATGGCAATACTTCTCTGAAGTCAGTTCCAGAACTCAGTCTATAAGGGGAATCACACCAGAGTTCAAGCCCAGGTTTTCTCAGTCATGTCTTCCAACCGGACACAAATGACCAAAATTAAAACCAAAACACTCCCATATGGCCCTCATCTTCTTCCATATAGACACTAATCATAACCTCTGGCTGTAGGTTTCCATGAGTGACGGAGTCCAGGAGAGTGGCCAAAATAACTCCCTTGCCCTCATTGGTGTAACATCAGGGTGGTCTGGACACCCTTCATGTGAACCAGGATTGATCAAATATGCTAGACGTTAATACTTCTATGCTTCTCCAATTTGTGGAAAACTGAGTATCAGGTATATAGTTTTATGTGATTTGCCGTCATGAGAAAACACAAGCACCTCTGCAGGTCTTTGAAGAACTCATTTGACCCAAAGGATCCCTATTCTCACTTGATCGAGTTCAAGAACTTTAAAGATAAAGGCGAGAGACTTCATCCACAATGACTGCTCTTTTGACCAATTTGGTTTTGGATGCACACATGGGATCTCTCTTTACATCCATCAGGTGCTGAGAATCTGAGCCACAACCTCACATAGGGCCAAGAGGCTGATTCAGACACATCCCATTCCAAAGCAATTAAGCAAAGAGCCACAGGAGATGCCCATTCATTTCCATTTGAAAACTTTTTCTTCAGTCTTCACAAAGTGGTGGCATGAGGCAAAGACCTTCCTGACATTCAGGGCAACAGAACAATAGGTTAGCAATAGGCCAAAAGCAGGGTTTCTCCACTGAGACTTTCCTGGTCACACTGATATCTGAGTTTTCTGAGATGCTCGCCATTCCCTTCAGCTATCCTGTACATGGCCATGCACAGAGCTTGGAGGTGGTACATATCTTGGACACAAAACCATGAGCCAATTCTGGAGAGTGGCCTGAATTCAGGAAGAAATCAGGAACTTAGGAAGATAGCAGGTGTTACCCATCCATACGGCAAGCCGCATTTCATTCATAAATTGGGCAGGAAGAATGCTGGTAAGCTTTCTACTAGACTGGACACATCAATTGCTGCATTCTTTTTTCTAATGTCTACAACCATGGACACAGTGGGATACACAGACATAGAAACCTTCGCCTTGTCAAATCCCTTATTAGAAACCGTCCACTCCAAACCAAACAAACCGCCTTTCCTACCTATTCTCAGAACATTAGACAAAATCACAAACACACACCCACACCCACAAAGGCACCTCTTTCCTCAAAGTAGGTCTCTGACTATCGTGTGTGTCCTCTGACTGGTGGGCCATACTATGTTCCCATCAAATGGCCTGTCTTGTCTCAGATCTGGTTTCCTTGGCCAACTCTGTGAAGTTGTCAGGAGACAGCGGTGAGCCACTTCCTGTTTTCTCAGGAAAGGCCACTCTTAAGATCTTTCCTGTCATTTGGCTATCCTCACATCAGTAGGTAGCAAGAAAGACTGACTCTGTCCTTGGTAAATCAAAAGAAGTGAGACCACTGGGACTGAGACTGGGACTAGATTTGTGTGCCTGGCTTCCTAGATCCCAAGTTGAGAGAGTTCCATCACCAAGGATGTGAGGTGAGGTCACTTCCTTCAGGAACTGAATGAGGTCACTGCCTTGGCAACCACATTGTCTTAACATTTACTTCCAAAGGTCCCATGAAATGGAGGCTTCCACTACTTTATGTGACACTTTCACAAGTTAGGATGGTATATCAACCATTGGTAACTGGGAACAGCTCTCCATACAGGCCTGGTTTGGTCCTTCTTCTCTACATAAAGAAGAGAGAGGCTGATTCAGACACATCACTTCATGCTGACCATGTTGTTTGCAAAGGAAGATGACTTTTGCTCTCTCAGTTCCTTCATAGCTACCTACATCTTCTCTAGAGATCATTTGTGCATGGACCTTTTAGTTTCTCAGTAGTTGGAAGATTTCCTTCATTCCTGTATTTTAAGACCAACTCTGTCCTTGCTCTTCTCTTATGTTAGATTGAGGGAACAGTGTATGGTTAGGGTTAATAACAGGTTCGATTTGGAATAGAAATCATTCTGCTGGATGAATAATGGTATTGGAAACCTGCAATATTTACAAGAATATAAAGGTGAAATATATGAGTATGAAAACAGAAATCTAGGTAAGATTTGAAGTCCAGAAAAGCATTGAGCCCTTGATTTCGGTATTAAGCTTTGATTTATTTTCTGCACAGATGGGATACTTTGCTTTGAATTATGTTCTGCAAAGATGTCTCAGATAAATTGATATATAATTGCATAGGACCTTGTGACTTGGATGATTGATTGTAAAAGAGAACTTCCAGTCAAAAAGGAGTAATCGGTAGTATTAGGAAGATAGTCGGTAGGTTTATATAGGAGAGTGAGTATAGGATTTGGACCAAAAGTTCTTTAGCTATAGGGTTTCGGGTATACAGTGAATGTAAATGTCAGAACATGTGAAGAATCAGTCACAATGCAGAACTGGGGAAAATATGTAGGAATGCAGATATCAATAGAGACTTTAGGAAATCTGGCAAAGTATAGTTGGTTGTGAAATGTTAATAAAATAGGTACTTGTCACTTCCTGTTTTTCTGTATGCTTAATAAAACACTGTTGAAATCTTGAGAACTGTTTTCTAATCTTTTTCCCAGAATGTGCTGTCCCCAACTGCCAAACTGCAGAATGTACTCCCTCACCCAGTTGCACGCAAACTGCTCACTCGCCCAGACTCATCAATAAACTTCCCTCCCTGCCCACTTCAAGGAAAGTATATGAGCTCTGCTCTATTCAAATTAGCTCTGAGCCCCAGCATGCTGGACCCCCAATAAACCCTTTGCTTTTGCATGAGAGAGTCTCTTGGTGGTCTCATCCCCAACGCTCTCCCGACCTTTATATATGGAGGTTCCTTCGAGATCTGGCAGGGGCGGAAGAGAGACCTCAATGGGCTACTCTCAGGGAAAGTAAGGCGCCTCTTTCTGGTTTCAGGTTTCAGGTTAGGGCTTGGCAAAATGGCTGTTGATGAAGTTGCATGAGCTCTCTCTGACGGTGGCTGGCAGATGTGTCACAGAGCCACAGGCTCTGGGGGATGCCACAGAGGACTCGGGAATCAAGGAACAATAGTCTCCTCAACTCAGTGATGTTTTGTTTCAGATTCGGTATTGCCAGCCCATCGGGTTTTGCCGGCTGCTCAGTCTTGGTCTCTGTGTTGGACGTTCATTGCCTGTCTTTATTATCTTGTCTTGTCTGTGTCGTGAGAGTTGCTTTTACTGTTTGTGTATCTTTCATTATGGGACAGGTCACTTCAATGCCTCTGTCTCTGACCTTGATCACTGGACCAAAGTTCGCTTAAGGGCTCAGAATCTTTCTTTTTCAGTAAAACGCTGGACCTGGCAGACTCTCTGTGCCTCAGAATGGCCCACCTTTGCATTCGGATGGCCCCTAGAAGGATCTTTCTACTTCACACTAATTTAATAAGTCAGAGATATTGTCTTACAGCCAGGGCCACATAGCCATCCCGATCAACAGCCACATATCTTAACTTGGCAGGACCTCTGCAAATCTCCTCCTCCATGGGTGAAGCCTTTCCTTGCCATGTCCCTGCTCCTACTCTTTTCCCCACGATCTCTCAAACCCTCTGCTCATCCTCCTCCTCCACCCTCTGTTCTCCCTGAGTCACAAGATTTGACTCTACTGGACTCTCATCCCCCTCCTTATCTTCTACCCTCATCCCACAACCCCCAACACCCTCTAAGTGATTCCCCTGCTGCTGACTCAGCCTCTCCGCCATTGGAGAAAGATAAGCCACCCCAGCGCACTCCAGATAACTCCCCTGCAGCACACACAGCCCCTCCTCCCCTGGAGGAAGCTGGCCTGGCTAAAGGAACTCGACGGAGTCAAATGATTTAAAACCCTGAAACTCCCGTGTTGCTCCCCCTCCATTCCTATGGGCCAATGATTGGCAACGGCCATGGAGGAAAAATGCAAGCCTACCAGTATTGGCCTTCTCCTCTTCAGACCTATATAAATGGAAAAATAACAATCCTCCTTTTACCGAGGACCCAACCTGGCTCTCAGGTCTGGTTGAGTCATTGATGTTTTCACACCAGCCTACTTGGGATGACTGCCAACAACTCATAGGGACTCTCTTCATGACAGAGGAACAAAAGAGAATCCTCCTGGATGCTAGAAAACAACATCCTCGGACTAGATGGGTGACCAACACAACTTCCCAACATAATCTAAGCCGGCTTTCTCTTGAAATGACCCAAGTGGGACCCCAACACATTTGAAGGTAGGGAGCATCTGTCCACTTATCACCGGGCTCTAATAGTGGGTATCTTAGTGGCCGCTAGGCGACCAACTAATTTGGCCAAGGTAAGAGAGATTATTCAAGGGCCTGGTGAATCTACCTCTATGTTCCTAGAGAGAACTATGGAGGCATATAGGAGATATAGTACTTTCGATCCTCAGGCAGAGGATCAAAAGGCATCTGTCACAATGGCCTTTATTGGGCAAGCTGCCCTAGATATTAAAAGAAAGTTACAAAGCTTAGATGGATTACAAGATATGATTTTGAGAGATTTAGTTAGAGAAGCCAACAAGGTATACTATAAGAGTGAAACCGTGGAAGAGAAGGGAGCAAAGGGAGGATGAGAGAAGCAAAAGACAGACTAAGGCATTGACTAAGGTCCTGGTCACAACAACAAACAGGCCAGAAATTAAGAAACAGAGAGACAGAAAGGGATACCTGGGCCCACACTAGAGGCCACCCCTGGCCTCAGATCAATGTGCCTACTCTAAAGAAAAAGGACACTGGGCCAAAGAGTGCCCTAGAAAGAGACAGCCACGCCAGCCAGACATTCTGACTCTGGAGGATGACTAAGAAAGTCGGGGCTCAGATCCTCTCCCCGACCTCAGGGTAACTTTTGAAGTGGAGGGGACCCCAGTAAACTTTGAAGTAGATACAGGGGCAATATACTCAGCCCTTAAGGCCCCATTGGGCCCTCTATCAAATAAAAGGTCTCTAATTCCAGGGTCTAAATTCAGTAAATATCAGACTTTGACAACTAAGGGGACCATGGACCAGGGGAAAGGATAAATCCATCACTCCTTCCTAGTAATCCCAGAATGCCCGGCCCCATTGATGGGCAGAGATCTGCTCACCAAGCTCTGGGCCAAAATAACTTTTAACCCTGAAGGCCCCCAAGTGGAATTTCTAAATCCTTCAGTAAATACTCCTATAATCATGGCTCTAACTATGTCAGCAGCAAATGTTCATCAACTCACTCATCTTTGTTCAAAGAAACTGCATTCATTCCTGAAAGATCAAGAACAGAGTTTTCCACTAACCGACTCACAGTGAAAAAAAATAACTGAATGGGTAACAAAAGCCTGTCAGGTCCATCAATTGGTTAATACTTACCCTTCCAAGCTTCCTGCAGGAAAGCACCTACGAGGAACCATACCAGGAAAATTCTGGGAAGTGGACTTTACTGAAATTAAGCCAGCAAGGTTTGGACTTAAATATCTTCTAGTCTTTGAAGATACATTTTCAGGACGGATTGAAGCCTTCCCCACAAAAAAAAAAGAAAGAAAAAAGAAAAAAAAAAAAAGAAACAGAGCAAATGGTTGTCAAGAAGATCCTGGAAGACATTTATTCTCCCCTTGACGACCAGTAGTCTTAACCCTCATCAGCCCCTTAAGCAGCGATGGCTGATCACAAATCCTACTGGAAAAGAAGTATGGTCTATCTCACATACAGCCCCCTTATGGACCTGGTGGCCATCTCTCCACCCAGACATTTGTCAGCTGGCTATAGGTCTTTCCTATTGAGATATCCCTGATGAAGAGGATCCCACTAAAATTCCATTAAATCCCTTCGGTACCATAGAAAATGGAAACAAACATTATGGATGTAGGGATACGTGAGCCAGATGCAGGTTGGCTAGCCTAGATTACTATGTTTGCCCGGCGGAGTATCAAAGCCACAAACAGTCACGGCTGTGCGGGGGGGAGAGCAGACTTCTTCTGTAAGTCATGGGGCTGTGAGCATACAGGGACTGCCAGATGGAACCCAAACTCCTCATCAAATTCTGTAAACAGCATTGGCCATATTACCAATTAGATAACCAAAACCGATGGCCCCAAGAGGGGTCTCTATATCCTCAAATTCTGCGTGACCTTTTAAACTTCTGAAAGTGCTCAAAAGGGTAAAAGGAGATTCCCCTATGTGGAGGCCTTCTCCCTCCTTTGCTCACATCCTGAACTATGCTTCTCCAATAGATGCTTACCCTCAGTCTTCTGCTCCAGACTCTCTGCTGTCACTCCCACCTCAGCAACTTGATTTCTGCCCTCCAATATCTAGATCAAAAACCCAAATCTCCACCAGTTCTCAGACCATTGCCCCCTTGCTGAGGTAGCAGGTACTGAGGTACCACTCCACTCACTCACTACTCTCTTCTCCTGTCAGTGCCCGCACTGGGTCCCTCCAGGTCCTCTTACCAGCTAATGCAAAGCTCAAACCCACTGAGGAGAACCCTCAGACCCTTATCCAAAATGTAATGAAAATGGCCTTTAATGTTGCTTTGTCATCACTGAAAACAGGTTACTAAAAATTTAAAGTCCCTCACAGGCTTTTTGGGATACTCACTCCCGTTTCCCCCTCTGTTCTATCCGTTCTACTGCTCAAATTTTTCTTGCTATTAAGATCCCAAAGCCCTCTCCCAATATTCTTTTACATCTCTCCTTCCTCATTCTCAGATCCACAGAAGTTGCTCTCATCCCTGCCTTCCAAGTCGTCCCCCTCTGTACCAGGTCCACAGAAAAGTCTTAATTAACCTTCTCCAGAAGTCTTCACCATGGCTGATTTACGACTTTCAGCAAAAGAGTCCCTATAAAAGAGATCACTGTAGATAAACTTCCTATTTTCGTGTTGCCCTGGTCTCCTTGGAAACTGGCTAAAAAAAATCAGCACTCCTAATCTAGACACACCCTTAATAGTTTTTCACAAAATATGTGAAAAAAAGGCCTCTGGCCTTGAGCTGGGGCTTCACAGAGATGGCTACATTTCTAAGATAAAGAAGTTACAAACTGGGCTGCATGGAAACAGCTGGCAGGTTGAAAAAAAAGAAAGGGAAGAAAAAGCTCTCCCCCACATAGGTGTCCTTGAAAAGTTAACTTGCCCCAAACTGAGGAAAAAACAGAAACGAAAACTGCTTTTTGTGAACTTCTGCAGACTGTGAACTTCTGAGCCACTTTCCTTACGTGTTGTGTACAAAATTCTGAAACTACCTAAACTTGAGTTTCAGGGGATTAATTGATTACAACAGAAGCAATGCCCCCTGAATCTGGTTGCAACCAAAAAAGACTGTTTTCCTGTCTTTGGTGCTATCTTAGGTGCCTTGCCTTGTCCGTCCCTACAACAGTATAATTCTATATACTTAAACACTGTTTATGTTTTCATGAAATGGTCAACAGATGTGATTAATTGTGTAATGGTGCAGATGTTTCCCAGAGTGCTCTATCATGATGCAGGTTCATTTGAAGATCAAAGAGGGGAGCATAGAACACGGTTCCGCTGAAAACATATGTCCCTCACCTTAGCCATTCTATTACGAATAGTAGTTACTGCAGGGTAGGGCACGGGAACCATTGCTCTGGCCCATGGGACACAACAAATGACCCAAAGCAGCAATAGATCAAAAATTAAAGATATTAGAAACCTCCATCACAGCTTTGAACGAATCTTTAACCGCTCTCTCTGAAGTTGTTTTACAAAACAGTCGAGGGTTGGACCTCCTTTTCATGAGAGAAGGGGGCCTTTGTGCTTCATTGAGGGAAGAATGTTGTTTTTATGTCGACAATACTGGAGTTGTAAAAAAAATCTAGGAGTAAATTAAAAAGATGCCTTGAAGAGCGACAACGAGAGAGAGAGAGGCCCAAGAATGGTAGTTTGAGTCTTTTTTTACACAGTCCCCCTGGTTAACTACGTTTTTATCAACCCTAGCCAGTCCAATAATAATCCTCATATTATTGCTAACTATAAAACCCTGTTTTCTCAACCGTGTAATTTCTTTTCTCCATGCTCAAATTGGACAAATTAAACTTATGGTAATACCCCACTAGCAGACATAGAATGTGACACCCCACAATGATCACTTTTATGATTAAAAGTAGCCAGAAGAAGAAGTGGGGAATGAAAGGTTAATAAAATATGTACTTGTCACTTCCTGTTTTTCTGTACGCGTAACAAAACACTGTTGAAATCTTGAGAACTGTTTGCTAATCTTGTTCCCAGAATATGCTGTCCCCAATTACCAAACTGCAGAATGTACTCCCTCACCCAGTTGAATACAAACCATCCACTCTCCCTGACCCATCAATGAACTTCCATCCCTGCCCTCTGCAAGGAAAGTATATAAGCTCTGCTTAAGCTGTTGTCAGGTCTCTCTGCTCTATTCAAGTGAGCTCTGAGCCCCAGCATGCTGGACCCCCAATAAAACCTTTTCTGTTGCATGAGATAGTCTCTTGGTGGACTCTTTCTCCGGCACTCGCCCAAACTTTACTTGGATGATTGAATGTAGAAGAGAACATCTATTCAAAAAGTTATAGTCAGTAGGATTAGGAAGATAGTTGGTATGTTTAGGAAGAAAAGTGAGTATAGGATTTGGAACAAAAGTTCTTTGCCAATAGGGTTTTGGTTAGAGAGTCAATGTAAATATCAACACAAGTGAAGAGTCAGTCACAATGATGAACAGGGGAAAATATGTAGAAAAGCAGATATCAATAGAGACATTAGGAAATCAGGAAAAGAATAAAGTGAGTTATGGGATTAGATATTTTCTACAGGGTTGAGGTTGAATGTATGAGCTTAGGAAGAAACAAAGATGAAGTCAACAATAGGATTGACATTTGAGAGCATTAGCATAGCCCAAGACAGTGTCCAAAATAAGCTCCGTTGCCCTCATTTGCCTAAATTCCCGGTGGCCTGTACATCCTTCCTGTGTACCAGGAGTGATCAAATAGGCCTGACCTTAATATTGCTCTGCTTCACCAATTTGAGGCCTACCGAGTGTCGGGTACACATTCTTTATGTAAATTGGAGAGATAAGAAAACCCAAGCACCTATTGGAAAGCTTCTGAATTAATTTGAAGAAATCATTTGATCCAAATGATCCCTATTCTCACTTGATGGAATTCAGAAACCTTACATAGGAAGGCAAAAGACTTCATCCACAATGACTGCTCTTTTTTGCCATTTTGGATTTGGATGCACACATGGGATCTTTCTTTAGATCCATCAGGTGCTGAGTATCTAAGTCAAAGAATCACACTGGGCCAAGAGGCTGATTCAGACACACCTCTTTCCAAATCAATTAAGAAAAGAGCCAAAGGTGAATCCTATTAATTTCCATTTGAAAAATCTTTTCTTCAGGATTCAAAAAGCTGTAGCCTGAGACAAAAACCTTCCTGACTCTCAGGGCAACAGAACAATAGGTAAGCAAATGGTCCAAAGCAGGGATTCTCCACTGAGACTTTACTGGTCACACTGATATCTGAGTTTTCTGAGATGCTCGCCATTCCCTTCAGCTATCCAGTACATGGCCATGTCACCGAGCTTGGAGGTAGTACATATCTTGGACACAAAACCATGAGCCTATTCTGGAAAGTGGCCATAATTCAGGAAGAAAACAGCAACTTAGGAAGGTAGCAGGTATTGCCCATCAATAAGGCAAGCCATAGTCAATTCATAAATTGGGCTGGATGAATGCTGGGAAGCTTTCTACGAGACAGGACACATCAATTAATGCATTCTCTTTTCTAATGTGTACAAGTACAAACACAGTGGGATACACAGACATAGAAACTCTTGCGCTGTCAAACGACTTACTAGAAACTGTTCACTCCAAATCAAACAAACCGCCTTTCCTACCTATTTTCAGAACATGAGACAAAACCCACAAACCCACACCCACACCCACAATGGCACCTCCTTCCCTCAAATAGGTCTGTGACTGTCCGTTGTGTGCTCTGACTGATGGGTCATACTATGATCCCCCAAAATGACCTGTCCTGTCTCAGATCTGGTCTTCTTGGCCAACTCTGTGAAGTTGTCAGGAGCCAGGATTGAGCCACTACCTGCTTTCTCAGGAAGAGCCCCTCTTCCGAGCTTTCCTGGCATTTGGCCATCCTCACATCAGTAGGTACCAAGAAAGACTGACTCTGTCCTTGGTTAATCCAAAAAAGTGAGACCACTGGGACTAGGACTGGGACTGGCTCTGGGTGCCTGGCTTTCTGTATCCCAAGTTCAGAGAGTTCCATCACCAAGGAAGTGAGATGAGATCACTTTCTTCAGGAACTGAATGAGATCACTGCCTTAGCAACCACTTTATCATAACAATTGCTTCCAAAGGTACCATGAGATGGAGGCTGCCCCTACTTCCTGTCACACTTTCACATGGTAGAATGGTATATCACCTGTAGGCAAATGGTAACAGCTCTCCACACAGGCATGGTTTTGTCCATCTTCTCTCCATTAAGGAGAGATTGGCTGATTCTGATGCAACCCTTCATCCTGACCAGGTTGTTTGCCATGGAAGATGATTTTTGCTCTCTCAGGTCTTTCATAGCTGCCTACATCTTCTCCAGGGATCATTTCTGCATGGAGCTTTGAGGTTCTCAGCAGATGGAAGATCCACTACATTTCTGTATTGTAAGACCAACACTGGCCCTGCTCTTCTGTAAAATGAGATTGAGGGAACAGTGTATGGTTAGGGTGAATAACATTTTCCATTTGGCTTAGGAATCATTCTGCTGGATGATTAATGGTATTGGGAACATGCGATATTTATAAGAATATAGAGGTGAAATACATGTATGAAAAAATAAATCTAAGTAAGATTTGAAGCTCAGAAAATCATTGGGCCCTTGATTGGGATACTTACCATTGAATTATGTTCTCACAGATGTCTCAGATAAATTGATATACAATGGCATAAGACCTTGTACGTTGGATGATTGAATGTAGAAGAGAATATCCAGTCAAAAAGGGATAGTCAGTAGGATTAGGAAGATAGTCAGTAGGGTTAGGAAGAAGAGTGAGTATAGGATTTGGAAAAAAGTTCTTCAGCAATAAGTTATCAATTAGAGTGTGAAAGCAAATGTCAGCACATGTGAAGGTTCAGTCACACTGGTGAACTGTGGAAAATATGTAAGAAAGCAGATGGCAATAGAGACATTATGAAATCAGGCAATGTATAAAGTGAGGGATAGGATTAAACATTTTCAATCGGGTTGAGTTTGAATATATAATCTTAAGAGGAAACAAATATGTAGTCACCAATAGGATTGACATTTGAGAGCATTAGGCAACTTGGACATGGATGATTTTAGTAATCCATATTTACTTTCCATTTAGGCTTTGGTACAATCATAAGTGTGATCTTTGCATTTTGTGTCCAGAATATTTCTGTGATAAAATGTATATGTAGATCAGGTGACATGCATATTTCTTCCACCATTTCTGGGAGCAATATTTTGAAGACATATAAATTAGTATTGGGGGTACAAAGAGGTGTACACTGTGTCTATGAATATAAAGAAAAAGCATGCATAGACCATACTGTGAATAAATAATATAACTGGTTTTACTCTAAATAATGGATTGAATTGATATCTGAAAATATATAAGAAATCTGATATTGGTATACAATCATTCATTCCAACCAGTTATACATCTATTGGAAATATCAGAGTTATAATTTATCATGAAGGGGATGTGAGTTTTGCTTCAAAAGTGATTATGGAAATCGAAAATACTGTGTTTTGAAAGAGGTCTCAGGAAGAGACCAGTCAAGAAAGATGGAAGAATACATGTTTCCTGAAGCAGGAAGTGATTGAAAGTGAAACAAATTCGTATAAATTTGCGAACTTGTGGATAAAATATATATCCTATGATGTGCATAAACTTAAGAAATAGTAATGTACCAGTTTTGAATAAAAATGAACGTAAAAATACAAATCATGTACCATAGGAATCTACTTGCATTGATGTTAAACTGGGACAGTAACTCTAGAAATATTAGGATATGTATGTACCATTCACTGAAGTTAGTTTTCAGTACTAGAAAACAAATATGTATTTCAGGTGGATGAATATTTCTGAGAATAATATTGTGAAAAGTTGATTATAAATTCACATACGTGAACATGAATGAATTTAGGGAGTGTATATAAGACACATATATTTCATATTTTAAAAATCTGGAGATTGTATATATATATATATATATATATATATATATATATATATATATATATAACAAAACACACACACAGACATTCAAAAGTAGCAATTGATATTCCAATCGTAATTGATCGAGATATATATATCATCCACAGATCCAAAAATATTCAATTTACTGAACATGGATTTATGTATAATGTTGTTCAACTAGGAAGCTCACCCATTGGTTGAATTTTTAGTTCCAGCAGTGTTTAGGATAGTGATCTCTTCTCACAATTTGTGTCTGCCAAGTCAGCCACCTCACAAGAATGTACATGTGATACAAGTTAGGATTCTATATGTGCATATCAAAACACATCTGCTGAATAGGTTACAGAGAAAGGGAGACAGGAATTCACATATTTGTTAACTTTAAAACACATGGAGAGATATCCAAAATGTAGGCGGGTATGGAGAGATCAAGTCTCTGACCTCTTCAGCTGCGCTGGAATAGGGAGTCATAAACTGTGTAAATACTGTTTGCTCAGGATTACTAGGCAATGATGCACTGACATGAATCTGGGGTGAACAGTCTGGGCCACGCAGAACACACACCGAGCCCAGATCAGTTGCATTCAACCTCTGGTTTGCCTGCGTTTCGTGACTCAGCACTAATGATCCAGCTGAAATAACTGGTCTGCCCTTCTGAACTTACAGAGGTAGAAGCCAACCTAGCCTTCATAGGCAGTGGCCAAAGGATTGAAAAGGGGCATGGGAGAGACAGTCAGGATCCACCAGTTGCATCCGTCACCCGGCAAAGGGAACGAATGATCACCATTTGCATGGGATACCACCATGGCATAGAACTGACGTCAAGGATGGAGGAGATAACTTCATTGAAACCAGCGCGACAGGTTTGTAATTCCCTAGCCATCTCTCTCCACACAGCAGGGAATCCTTAAGGGCCCCTCCCAGCTCTCCCATAAGGGTCCCTCTCAGCTCTACCATTAGCGCGATAGCCAGACCGAGAAAATCAGGAGTGGCGCGGGACTTGTGGCACAGAACTCCAGGCTACCGCTCCCACCAGTGCTGACAACTGAGGTCTCTTGCACCAACTACTGGGGCGTGGCTCCCGGAGGGCAAACAAATTCGCTTGGGGATCTCAGCCCCAAGCTCTACAAACTTAGGGTCTGAGGGAAGCAAACCGGGAGAGTGTGCCCAGGTATTCATAAAAACAGGTCTCCCAGGAGCAGCAGACCTGACGTGTTGCCAGTATTGTGGTGAGCGTCGCAGGTGACCAGGGCATGGCTTGAGGAAACACAAGAGAAGGCCCTAGGGTGTCAGGATTGGACACCCACCCAGTCTGGAAGGAAGAGCAGCTGCATAGTGATTGGTTCCCACCTACTGAGAGGAGAACCTCGGCCCAGTGGGCACAGCACCACTTATTGGAAGAGAAGTTAATCAAACTCTATGACTGCATTTATTATTATCATTATTTATTTATTTTTTAAATTTGGGGGTTTTTTTTGTTTTTTTTTCTTTTTCTTTCATTTTCATTCTTGTTGTTGTTGTTTTTCTTTAACTTTTTTAATGTTTTTAAGTTTTTAAATTTCTTTATTTTATTATTAATTATTATTATTATTATTATTAAATTGTAATTTTCATTTTTTTATTATCATTATTATTTTTTTAATTTTTCTTTCATTCTTTATTTTCTGTTTTTTTCTTTTGTCTTTTCATTTCTTTTCAATTTTCTTTTTCCCCCTTCCTTGAATTCTACCTGCCTACTCTCATTCTCTTATTGACTTCTTCCCTTCCCTTCTAATATCTTTCCTCCCAAGCATGAAATAAATTTATAAGACTAATCAGTAACTCAGCACTCAAACAGAACAAGAAGTAACATGAGCAGCATAAGAAAGCAAGAAAGAAAAAGAGTACAAACAATGAAGGACAGCCTAAATACTCAGGAGGACCTAGAGTCATCAGAAAAATGATCATATAAAGAACTCAAGGAATACCTTAGACAGATGGAATGGAACCTTAAAGAAGATATGAGACAGCAAATCCAAACAGTGAAAGAACACATTGAAAATGAATTACATGAACAGATTAAAAAAAAGAAGTTAAGCATCTTTATACGGAGATAGAGATAATAAAAAAAAATCATACAATAATTCTAGAAATGAAGGAAACGATAAACCAAATTAAAAACTCAATTGAGAGAATTACTAAAAGAGTGGAGCAAGTAGAAGACAGAATGTCACATAATGAAGACAAAATATATCATCTTGAAAAGAGTCTAGCCAACTCAGAAAGGCTGGTAAAAAATCACGAGAAAATCATCCAAGAGATATGGGATAACATATAAAAACCAAATTTATGAGTCATCTGGATAGAGGAAGGTCCAGAGATTCAAACCACGGGAATGAGTAACCTACTGAATGAAATAATTACAGAAAACTTTCCAGAAATAAAAAAAGAAACGGATATACAAATTGTAGATTCATAGAGGACACTGAGCACAAAAAATCACAGTAGACCAACACCAAGACATTTGTTATAAACATATCTAATATACAGAACAAAGAGAAAATATTAAAAGCTACAAGAAAAAGGAGGCAGACTACATTCAGGGGTAAATCAATAAGGTTAACAAAGGATGTTTCATCACAGTTGATGAAAGCGAGAAGATCTTGGAACAACGTATTTTAAACACTGAAAGACAATGGATGCCAACCAAGAATTCTGGATCCAGCAAAATTAACCTTCAGGTACGAAAATGAAATAAAAATCTTTCATGATTAACAAAAGCTAAAAGAATTTGCAGCCAGAAAACCAGCATTGCAAAGCATCTTGAGAAAAACACTACATGAGGAAGAAATGAAAAACAACAACCAAAACCATCAGTGGGAAGTGACTGGGTAATGACAGAGTGCAGGGGGAAAGCTAATCATGGAGAAACAAAGTAAATTAAAAACAAAGATAAATAATTAAACATGGCTGGAAGTACAAACCATAAATCAATAGTAGCTCTAAACGTTTATGGCTTAAAATCTCCAATAAAGCAACATAGGCTGGTAACTTGGATTAATAAAACAAATCCAACAATATGTTGCCTCCAGGAGACACATCTGAATGGAAAAGACATACACAGGCTGAAGGTGAAAAGTTGGGAAAATTTATACCATGCACACGGTCCTCGTAAGCAAGCAGGGGTGGCCATCCTCATATAGAATAAAATCGAAGTCAAGACTAAGTTAATCAAAAGGGATAAGAAGGACATTATATACTGTTAAAAGAAACCATTCACCAACAAGACATAACAATTATCAATATTTATGCACCAAATAATGGTGTTGCAATGTTCATAAAACATATTCTTCTCAAGTTCAAGAATCAAATAGACCACAACCTAATAATTATGGGTGACTTCAACACACCTCTCTCACCATTAGACAGATCCTCCAAACAAAAGTTGAATAAAGAAAATATAGAACTCAATATCACAATCAATATCCTAGACTTAACTGACATATATAGAATATATCAACCATCATCAAGTGGATATACTTTTTTTTCAGCAGCACATGGATCTCTCTCAAAAATAGAGCATATATTATGCAATAGGGCAACACTCAGTAAATATAAAGAGGTGGAGATAATACCATGCATTTTATCTGATCATAATGGAATAAAACTGTAAATCAATGATAAAAGAAGGAAGGAAAAATCCTACATCACTAGGAAAATAAACAATATGTTACTGAATAATCCATGGTTACAGAAGACATAAAGGAGGGAATCAAAAAATTCTTAGAGATAAATGAAAATACAGACACAACATATCGGAATCTATGGGACACAATAAAAGCAATTTTAAGAGGGAAATTCATCACCTGGAGGTCATTCATCAAAAAAAGCAAAAACCAACAAATAAATGAGCTCACACTTCATCTAAAAGCCCTAGAAAAGGAAGAGCAAAACAACAGCAAATGTAGCAGAAGTCAAGAAATAATTAAAATCAGAGTGGAAACCAATGAAATTGAAACAAAAGGAACTATTGAAAAAACTAACAAAAATAAAAGTTGGTTCTTGGAAAAAATAAATAAGATCAACAGACTCTTAGCCATGCTAATGAAGAGAAGAAGAGAGAGAACTCAAATTACAAACATACAGGATGAAAAAGGCAATTTCACAACAGATGCTACAGAAATACAGAAGACAATTAGAAATTATTTTGAAAACCTATATTCCAATAAAACAGAAAATATGAAGACATCGGTAAATTTCTTAAGTTACATGATTTGCCCAGACTGAGTCAGGAGGATACACACAATTTAAACATACCAATATCAATGGATGATTTAGAGGAAGCAATCAAAAGACTACCAACCAAGAAAAGCCCAGGACCAGATGGGTATACAGCGGAATTTTACAAAACCTTTAAAGAAGAATTAATACCAATACTTTTCAAGTTATTTCGAGAAACAGATAAAGAGGGAGCTCTGCCAAATTCATTCTATGAGGCCAACATCACCCTTATTCTGAAAAAGACAAAGACACCTCAAAGAAAGAAAAGTACAGACCAATATCTCTGATGAAGCTAGATGCAAGAATCCTCAGTAAAATTCTGGAGAATCGTATTGAAAGGCACATAAAAAATAATTGTGCACCACGATAAAGTAGGATTCATCCCTGGGATGCAAGGATGTTTTAATATATGGAAATCAATAAATATTATTCACCACATCAATTGACTTAAAGATAAGAACCATATGATCATCTTGATAGATGCAGAAAGAGCAGTTGACAAAGTACAGCATCCCTTTATGTTCAAAACATTAGAAAAACTAGGGATAACAGGAACTTACCTCGACATTGTAAAAGCTATCTATGCTAAGCCTCAGGCTAGGATCATTCTGAATGGAGAAAAATTGAAGGCATTCACTCTAAAATCTGGAACAAGACAAGGATGCCCTCTATCCACACTTCAATTCAATATAGTTCTCAAAACACTGGCCAGAGAAATTAGACGAAAGAAATCAAAGCCATAAAAATAGGAAAAGAAGAACGTAAATTATCACTATGTGCTGGTGACATGATTCTATAGAATCATAGAAGACCCAAAAGGGTCTACAAAAAAAAAACTACTAGAACTAATAAATGAATTCAGCAAAGTAGCAGGATCTAAAATCAACACGCATAAATCGAAGGCCTTTCTGTATATCAGCAACAAATCTTCTGAAACGAAAATGAGGAAAAGCAGTTCATTCAAAACATCCTCAAAAAAATTAAATACATGGGAATCAACCTAACAAAAGAGGTGAAAGATTTATACAATAAATCAATAGAACCCTAAAAAAAGAAGTAGAAGAAGATATTAGAAGATGGAAAAATATACCCTGTTCATGGATAGGCAGAACTAACATCATCAAAATGGCGATATTACCAAAAGTTATCTATAGGTTTAATGCAATGCCAATCAAAATCCCAATGGCATTTCTTGTAGAAATAGAGAAAGCAATCATGAAATTCATATGGAAAAATATAAGACCCAGAAATACAAAAGCAATTCTAAGCAGGAAGTGTGAATCAGGCGGTATAGTGATACCAGATTTCAAACTATATTACAGAGCAATAGTAACAAAAACAGCATGGTACTGGTACCAAAACAGGCGGGTAGACCAGTGGTACGGTATACAGGACACAAGAGACTAATCCACAAAGCTACAACTATGTTATATTTGATAAAGGAGCTAAAAGCATGCAATGGAGGAAGGATAGCATCTTCAACAAATGGTGTTGGGTAAACTGAAAATCCATATGCAACAAAATGGAACTTATTCCCCTCCTCTCGCCATGCACAAGAGAGTTAACTCAAAGTGGATCATGGAGCTAGATATCAAATCAGAGACTCTGCATGTGTTAGAAGAAAAAGTTGGCTCTGGTCTACATATTGTGGGGTTGGGCTCCAAATTCCTTAATAGGACACCCATAGCACAAGAGTTAATAACAAGAATCAACAAATGGGACTTACTTAAATTAAAAAGTTTTTTCTCAGCAAAAGAAACAACAAGAGAGGTAAATAGGAAGCCTACATGATGGGAACAAATTTTTACTCATCACACTTCAGATAGAGCCCTAATATCCAGAGTATACAAAAAACTCAGACAATTAGACAATAAGATAACAAATAACCCAATCAACAAATGGGCCAAGGACCTGAAAAGACACTTCTCAAAGGAGGACATACAATCAATCAATAAGTACATGAAAAAATGCTCACCATCTCTAGCAGTCAGAGAAATGCAAATCAAAACCACCCTAAGATACCATCTCACTCCAGTAAGATTGACAGCCTTTAGGAAGTCAAACAACAACAAGTGCTGCTGAGGATATGGGGAAAAGGGTACTCTTGTACATTGCTGGTGGGACTGCAAACTGGTGCGGCCAATTTGGAAAGCAGTATGGAGAATCCTGGGAAAGCTGGGAATGGAACCACCATTTGACCAAGCTATTGCCCTTCTCGGACTATTCCTTGAATCTTAAAAGAGCGTATTACAGTGATACTGCCACATCGATGTTCATAGCAGCACAATTCACAATTGCTAGACTGTGGAACCAACCCAGATGCCCTACAATAGATGAATGGATTAAAAAAATGTGGCATTTATACACCATGGAGTAATATGCAGCACTAAAAAATGACAAAAAAATGGAATTTGCAGGGAAATGGATGGCACTAGAGCAGATAATGCTTAGTGAAGCTAGCCAATCGTAGAAAACAAATACCAAATGTCTTATTTGATATAATGAGAGCAACTAAGAACAGAGCAGGGAGGAAGAGCAGGAAGAAAAGATTAACATTAAACAGAGACGTGAGTTGGGGGGGGAGGTAGAGAAAAGGTAAATTTCATGGTAATGGAGGGAGACCCTCATTATTACACAAAATTACATATAAGAGGTTGTGAGGGGAATTGGAAAATAAACAAAGAGAGAAATGAATTACAGTAGATTCGGTAGAGAGAGAAGATGGGAGTGGAGGGGAGCAGGGATAGTAGAGGATAGGAAAGGTACCAGAATACAAGTTACTAATAGGGCATTATGTAAAATGTGGATGTGTAACCGATGTGATTCTGCAATCCATATTTGGGGTAAAAATGGGAGTTCATAACCCACTTGAATCTAATGTATAAAATACGATATGTCAAGAGCTTTGTTATGTTTTGAACAACCAACTAATAAAATAAAATAAAATAAAATAAAATAATCGAAAGAAAAACACATGGGGAACTATTTCAACACAAAATTGACTAGATGTATAACTCCTACCTTATATAATGCAAAATGCAAGTCCAACTATACACCATGCCTCCTCTGAAATGCTTGTAATTCTATTCTGTTTGGGTTGTTTTTCTCCATTTTATTAGGATTAGTAGTCAGAGTCTAGTAGATTAGGTGTCAGTGTCCGGTATTCAGTATTTTGAATGGAAAATTGGAAAATGGACCAAATGTGTATGCAAATATATGCTACACAAAAATTTTACCACTCTCATCCAGAACAATGCCTTGACATTACCCTCGTCCCAAGTAATACATCATTAAAAGTCAAGAGTTAGAAAATCTGGGAATAAATATCTGGAATGGAATATGCTCAAAAGTTTACAACCTGGGAGGTGGTAGAGTAGTTTCCAAAAGTAAGAGACAGGGTAAACACTCCACAAACATGGAGCTGTGCTGGCATAAAGACTTCTTGAGAAACTGCCTCTGAGTTTGAGCACTTGAAATATATGTTGTTGTCAGGAGCTTTACCTTCCTTGTAGTGAGACCATTACAGCTGGGTCTGCATCTATGTTACCTGGAGGACATGGTTTAATATTTTCCAATGAACATGCTGTAGCAGTGCTGAATTCAATCCTAGTCGGTAAACTGGGGCCACTGGGGGCTAAGTGTCTCCCCTTGTGGACTGTGAAGTCATTGGGTCATCCTCCACATTTTGTGGTGTTTATTGCTGCTGCACTGGGTGTTTAGTATTTGCTTCACGAAATACAAGGAGTTCAACTGAAAAACAGTGCTGAAGGGAGTTCTGTCATATGTGGTGGGTCAGGGTCTGTAGGAGAATGCACCAACCAAGGTTCTATCCCTCATAGCTTGCCCCTTGACCATAGCAACCTGATTCTGAACATTCCCCTGAAACCTCTCCATATAACAAGGTCCCTTTACTTGTAAGGGTCTGTTGGCTGCACCATGTCAGCCACAAGCCATTTGGAAGCCAATGGCAGATCCACATGGCCCCACCACAGATATTCCATCACACACCTACCCACCACGGCTATAAGCCCACTAGTCAGCAGACTCCAAATTACTGGCATCTCTGTTCTACACCATTTTCTTGAAACCCAGTCAATCAAGGCACTGTCTGGTATACTCATAATCATCAACAGGATATCCAAAGGTCCTCCAGTGCCACCTGTTCATGAAAATTTAAAAAAAAATTTCATGGTATTTATCGAGCCATTTTTCAAGCATGAAGTTGGAGGCAATGTGGGTTTCAATTCATTCAGGAACAATTAAATGTTGAGGATGCTCATTTCCATAAAAGCTTTGGAGAACTCTCAGAGGCAAGTCTTCCCAAAGAGTAGCCAATAGGTCACATGAAGCAAGGTGCATTGAGGTCTACAACGTGAGGTCCATGTGTGTTTTGACTCTCAACTATGGCTGCCAAGTCGTTCAGAATAAAATCATGTGATATCTTGGCTGAGATTCCCAGTGCTCTGCGGAAAGCAACCCTGGGCCTAGATCTCAGTTTCCAAGGGCAAATCTCATGCGTGGCCTCCTAAAATTCCAACCCAATTCATGGAAATACTTCGATGACGTCAGTTCCAGAATGCAGTCTCTTAGGGTAATCACACCAGAGTTCAAGCCAAGGTGGACCCAGTCGTCTCTTCCAACCGCCACACAAATGACCACGATTCAAACCAAAACAATCCCACATGACCTCATCTTCTTCCATTTGGACACTCATCATAACTTCTGGCTGGAGGTTTCCATGAGGTGTTCACCCCAAGACAGTGTCCAAAAAATCTCCCTTGCATCTCATTTGCCTAAAGTCAGGGTGGCCTGTACACCCTTCCTGTGAACCAGGAATGATCAAAAAGGCCTGCCATTAATACTGCTCTGCTTCTCAAATTTGAGGCCTACTGACTGTGGGTTTTAGATTCTTTATGTGAATTGGAGTCATGAGAAAATCTAAGCACCTATGGGCTAGCCTCTGCAGGGTTTGAGGAACTTATTTGACCCAAAGAATCCCTATTCTCACTTGATGGAGGTCAAGAAAGTTACAGAGCAAGGTGAGAGACTTCATCCACAAGGACTGCTCTTTGGCCATTTTGGTTTTGGATGTACACATGGAATCTTTCTTTAGATTCATCATTTTCTGAGACTCTAAGGCACCACCTCACACAGGCTCAAGAGTCTGAATAAGACACATTCTTTTCAAAGAAATTAAGCAAAGAGCCACAGGTAATGCCCATTTATTTCCATTGCAAAACTCTTCTTTTCAGGCTTCAAAAAGGTGTGGCCTGAGGCAAAGGCCTTCCTGAAATTCAGGGCAACAGAACAATAGGTAAGCATAAGGCCCAAAGCAGGGTTTCTCCACTGAGACTTTCCTGGTCCCAGTGATTTCTGAGTTTTCTGAGATGCTCGCCATTCCCTTCAGCTATCCAGTACATGGCCATGTCAAAGAACTTGGAGGTGGTACATAACTTGGACAAAAAACCATGAGCCTATTCTGGAGAGTCTCCAGAATTCTGGAAGAAAACAGGAACTTAGGAAGATATCAGGTGTAGCCCATCGATCAGGCAAGCCGCAGTCCATTCATAAATTGGGCAAAATGAATGCTGTGAAGCTTTCTACTAGACAGGACACATCCATTTATGCATTCTCTTTTCTAATGTCTACAACTATGGACACAGTGGGATACACAGACACAGAAACACTCGCCTTGTCAAGGGACTTTCTAGAAAATGTTCACTAAATCCAAACAAACCACTTTTCCTACCTATTTTCAGAACAAGGGAAAATCACAAACCTACAACCACACCCACAGAGGCACCTCCTTACCCCAAGTAATTCTGAGACTATCTGGAGTGTCCTCTGACTGGTGGGCCATATTATGTTCCCTCAAAATGGCATGTCCTGTCTCAGATCTCCTCTTCTTATCCAACTCTGTGAAGTTGTCAAGAGCAAGCTGTGAGCAACTACCTTTTTTCCCAGGAAAGGCCCGTCTTCAGAAATCTCTTGGCATTTGGCCTTCCTCACATCAGTAGGTACCAAGAAAGACTGATTCTGTCCTTGGTACATCCAAACAAGTGAGAACACTGGGACTGGGACTGGGACTGGCTCTGTGTGCCTGGCTTCCTGGATCCCAAGTTCAGAGAGTTCCATCAACAAGGAAGTGAGGTGAGGTCACTTCCTTCAGGAACTGAATGAGGTCACTGCCTTGGCAACCACTTTGTCCTAACAGTTGCTTCCAAGGGTCCCTTCAGATGCAGGCTGCTCCTACTACCTGTGACAGTTTCACAAGTTAGAATAGTATATCAACCATAGGCACCAGGAAACAACTCTCCACACAGGCCTGGTTTGGTCCATCTTCTCTACATTAAGAAGAGAGAGGCTGATTCAGACACAACCCTTCATCCTGACCAGGTTGTTTGCCATGGAAGATGACTTCTGCTCTCTCAGGTCCTTCATAGGTGCCTACATCTTCTCCAGGGATCATTTCTGCATAGACCTTTGAATTTCTCAGGAGGTGAAAGATCCCCTATATTCCTGTATTGTAAGACCAACTCTGTGCCTGCTCTTCTGTAAAGTTAGATTGAGGGTAGATGGTATGGTTAGGATTAATAACATGTTTGATTTGTGTTAGGAATCATTCTGCTGGATGAATAATGGTGTTGGGAACCTGAGATATTTTTAAGAATATAGAGGTGAAATATTGTAATGGTCAGGCGAGTATAGGAGGAAGAGATGACCAAGAGACTGTCTCATGCAACTACAAAGGGTTCATTGTGGGTCCAGCATGCTGGGGCTCAGAGCTCAGTTGAATAGAGCAGAGAGCCCTGAGAACAGCTTAAGCAGAGCTTATGTACTTTTCTTGGAGAAGGCAGGGATGGAAGTTTATTGATGGGTCAGGGCGAGTAGGCCGTTTGCTTTCAACTGCGTGACTGAGCACATTCTGCAGTTTGGCAGTTGGGGACAGCACATTCTGGGAACAAGATTAGCAAACAGTTCTCAAGATTTCAACAGTGTTTTGTTAAGTGTACAGAAAAACAGGAAGTGACAAGTACCTATTTCATTAACCTTTCATTCCCCACTTCTTCTTCTGGTTACTTTTAATCATAAAAGTCATCACTGATGGGTGTTACATTTTATGTCTTCTAGTGTGGTATATTGTTGTCTGATTACCATAAGTTTTACTTGTCCAATTTGAGCTTGGAGAAAGGAAACTCCATGGTTTAGCCAACAGGGTCCTACAGTTTGCAATAATATGAGGATTATTAATGGACCAGCCAGGGCTGATGAAAGCATAGTTAACCAGACGGACTGTGTGAACCAAGACTCAAACCACCCTTTTTGGGCCTCTCTTTCTCGTTGACGCTCTTCAATGCGTTTTCTTTATTTACTCATAGATTCTTTTCAACTCCAGTGTGGCCGGCACAAAAACAACATTCTTCCCTCAATGCACTACAAATTCCCCCTTCTCTCATGAAGAGGAGGTTTTATCGCTCGCCTGTTCTGTAAAACAGATTCATAGACAGAGGTTAAACATTCCTGTAAAGCTGTGATGGAGGTTTTATTATCTTTAAGTTTTGGTCTATTGCTGCTTCTAATTAGGGCATTGGTTGTGTCCTTTGGACTAGGATATTGATTCCTGTGCCCACTCATGCAGCAACTCCTATTCCTAATAGGATGGCAAAAGTGAGAGATACAGGTTCCCAGCGGAACTGAGTTGCATGCCCTCCTATTTGATCTTTAAATGGATCTGCGTCATCATAGAGCACTCTGGGAAACATCTGCACCATTACATAATTAATCACATCTGTTGACTATTTCATGAAAACATAAACAATGTTTAAGTATATAGAATCTTTCTGTTATAGGGACAGACGAGGCAAAGCACCTAAGATAGCACTGAAGACAGGGAAAAAGTCCTATTTGGTTGCAAACGGATTTAGAGGGCATTGCTTCTGTTGTAATCAATTAATCCCCTGAACACCAAGTTTAGGTAGTTTCATAATTTGTACCCAACATGTAAGGGAAGGGGCTCAGAAGTTCAAAGTCGGCAGAAGTTCACAAAAAGCTGTTTTTCTATCTTTTATTTTATCCTCTGTTCTGGGCAAGTTAACTTTTCAAGGACACCTGAAAGGGGGAGAGATTTTTTTCTCTTTTTTTTTCGCCCTGCCAGCTGTTACCATGGAGCCTAGTTGGTAACTTCTTTATCTTAGAAATATAGCCATCTCTGTGAAGCCCCCACTCAAGGCCAGAGGCCTTGTTCACATATTTTGTGAAAAACTAGTATGGGTGTGTCTAGCTCAGGAGTGCTGATTTTTTTTCGCCAGTTGCCAAGTAGACCAGGGCAACACGAAAAGAAGAAGTTTATCTACAGTGAACTCTTTTAAAGGAACTCATTTGCTGAAAGTCCTAAAGTCAGCCATTGTGAAGACTTCTGGAGAAGGTCATTTAAGACTTTTCTGTGGGCCTGGTAGAGAGGGGGAAGACGTGGAAGGCAAGGCTGAGAGCAGTTTCATGGATCTGAGAATGAGGAAGTAGAAATGTAAAAGAATATTGGAAAAGGGGTTTGGGATTTTCCTAGCAACAAAAACTTGAGCAGTAGAACAGGTAGAGCAGAGGGGACGAAGGGAGTGAGTATCCCAAAAAGGATGTGAGGTATTTTAAATTCTTAGTCACCTGTTTACAGTGATGACAAAGCAACTTTAAAGGCCATTTTAATTACATCCTGGATAGGGGTCTGAGGGATTTCCTCAGCTGGTTTGAGCTTTGGGTTAGCTGGTAAGAGGACCTTATGGGACGCAGTGCGGGCACTGACAGGAGAAGATAGGAGTGAGTGTGTGGAGGGGTACCTCAGTACCGGATACCTCAGCAAGGGGGCAATTGTCTGAGAACCGGCAGAGGTTTTGATTTTTGATCTAGTAATTGGAGGGGAGAAATCAGGTTGCTGAGTTGGGAGTGCCAGCAGAGAGTCTGGAGCAGAAGGCTGAGTTTGAGGAACTATTGGAGAAGTATAGTTCAGGATGTGAGCAAAGGAGGGAAAAAACCTCCACATAGGGGAATCTCCTTTAACCCTTTTGAGCACTTGCAGAAGTTAAAAAGGTCATGCAGAATGTGAGGATCTGGAGACCCCTCTGGGGGTCACAGGTTTTGGTTGTCTAATTGGTAATATGGCCAATTCTGTGTATTGAATTTGATGAGCAGTTTGGGTTCCACCAGGCAGTCCCTGTATGCTAACATCCCCATGACTTACAGAAGAAGTCGGCTTTCCCCCCACACAGCCGTGGCTGTTTGTGGCTTTGATAGTCTTCCAGGCAAACATAGTAATCTAGGTTAGCCAACCTGCATCTGGCTCACGTGTCCCTACATCCATAATATTTGTTTTCATTATCTATGATCCGAAAGGGATTTAATGAAATTTTAGTGGGATCTGCTTTATCAGGGATATCCCAATAGGAAAAACCTATAGGCAGCTGACAAATATTGAGATGACCAACAGGTCCCTATGTGGGCTGTAAGCGAGATAGACCATTCTTCTGGTCTATGAGGATTTGTGATCAGCCATTGCTGCTGAATTCGCTGATGAGGGTTAGGACTAGTGGTGGCCAAGGGGAGAGTCTATAGCCTTATACACATGCCAAATACACAATTTGAAAGGGTTACCAGTCATTTCCAGTTTCCAGCCAGAGTCTGGACAGGGCGCAGGCTTGAGATGGAAGGCATGGATACAGGAAAGGATTCCGTCTACATTTACTGCTGTAGGTGTTATAAGTAGCACGTGGTATTTCCTTTCCAGCGGGGTTCCAGGGATGACACCTGATGTCATCTTATGTAGATGAAGTCTCTTACTTGATATCGATGTGGAGTCTCCTTGTCCCCAGGTTGGTAGGCCGTGGCCAGCTGTTTTAACAGGTATCGCTGAGTTCTTTCAAGAGCTTTAAGTGTGTCAAGCAAGGGGGTGTGGAAGGGATCCTTAGGTCTTAGAGTTGGGGTTAGGTCCCTTACTGGAGGAGGGGCAACATAGAGAATTTCACAGGGGGAGAGGTTACACAAAGAAACAGAGGGAGTATTTTTTAGATGATACAGTGCATAAGGCAGGAGTATAGTCCAATCTTTTAGCTGGTTTCTAAGCTTAATTTCATTAAGGTCTCTTTAATGGTTCTATTTATTTTTTCTACCTGTCTTGAGCTCTGGGATCTATAAGCATAATGTAACTACCAATTAATCACCAGGGTACAGGTTAACCCATGACTTACCTGGGCCATGAACACCAGTGCATTGTCAGACCCTATTACCTTAGGCAGGCCGTATCTTGGAAAAATATCCTTCAGTATCATCTTGACCACGATTTGAGCCATTTTTTTTTTATGTTGGGAAGGTTTCAATCCATCCTGAAAATGTATCTACAAAGACTAGGAGATATTTAAGTTCATACCTTGCTGGCTTAATTTCAGTAAAGTTCACTTCTGAAAATTTTTCTGGTCTGGTTCTTCGAAGGTGATTTCCTGCAGGAAGCTTAAAAGGGTAAGCATTAACCAATTGATGGACCTGAGACGCTTTTGATACCCATTCAGTTATTTCCTTTCGCTGTGAGTCGGTTAGTAGAAAACTCTGTTCTTGATCTTTCAGGAATGCCTGCAATTTCTTTGAACCAAGGTGAGTGAGTTGATGTACATTTTCTACTGACATTGTTAAAGCCATAACTATAGGAGTTTTTACTGAAGGATTTAGAAATTCCACTTGGGGGCCTTCAGGGTTAAAAGTCATTATGGCCCAGAGTTTGGTGAGCAGATCTTCACCCATCAATGGGGCCGGGAACTCTGGGATTACTAGGAAGGAGTGATGGATTTTTCCTTTCCACAGGTCCATGTACCTCTTAGTTGTCCAAGCCCGATATTTACTGCCATTAGCCCCTTGAACTAGAGACCTTTTATTTGATAGAGGGCCCAATGGGGCCTTAAAGGCTGAGTATAATGCCCCTGTATCTACTTCAAAGTTTACTGGGGTCCCTTCAACTTCAAAAGTTATTTACTATAACTGTGAGTTGGTTAGTGGAGTTGGTTAGACTTCATCCACAATGAGTGCTCTTTTGGAGATGTTGGTTTTGGATGCACACAAGGGATCTTTCTTTAGATCCATCAGGTGCTGAGAATCTAAGCCACAGCCTTACACAGGGCCAAAATGCTGATTCAGACACATCCCTTTCCAAAGCAATTAAGGAAAGAATCACAGGTGATGTCCACTCATTTCCATTTGAAAACTGTTTTCTTCAGGCTTCACAAAGGGGTGGCCTGAGGCAAAGACCTTCCTGACATTCAGGCCAACATAACAATAGGCAAGCAAAAGGCCCATTGCAGGGTTTCTCCACTGAGACTTTCCTGGTAACACTGATATCTGAGTTTTCTGAGATGCTCCCATTCCATTCAGCTGTCCAGTACATGGCCTTGTCAAAGATCTTGGAGATTGTACATATCTGGGGCAAGATGAATCCTGGGAAGCTTTCTCCTAGACAGGAAACATCCATTGATGCATTCTCTTTTCTAATTTCTACAACCACAGACACAGTGGGATACACAGAAATAGAAACAATCGCCTTGTCAAATGACTTACCAGAAACAGTTCACACCAAACGAAACAAACTGCCTTTCCTACCTATTCTCAGAACATGAGACAAAACCACAAACACCCACCCACACCCAGAAAGGCACCTCCTTCCCCCAAGGAGGTCTGTGACTATACAGAGTGTTCTCTGACTGGTGGGCCATTCTATGTTTCACGGAATTGGACTATCTTGTCTCAGATCTAGTATCCTTGGCCAACTGTGTGAAGCTGACAGGAGCCAGCAGTGAGCTATTACCGGCTTTCTCAGGAAAGGCCCCTCTTCTGAGCTCTTCTGGCATTTGGTCATCTTCACATTAGTAGGCACCAAGAAAGACCGATTCTCACCTTGGTAAATCCAAACAAGTGAGACCACTGGGAGTGGGACTGGGACTGGCTCTGGGTGCCTGCCTTCCTGGATTCCAAGTTCAGAGACTTCCAAAAACAAGGAAGTGAGGTGAGGTCACTTCCTCCTGAAATGAATGAGGTCACTGACTTGGCAACCACTTTGTGCTAACAGTTTCTTCTTATGGTCCCTTGAGATGGAGGCTGCCCCTACTTCATGTGACACTTTCACAAGTTAGAATGGTGTATAAACCATAGGCACCTGGGAAGAGCTCTCCACAAAGGCCTGGTTTGGTCCATCTTCTCTACATTAAAAAGAGAGAGGCTGATTCAGACACAAACCTGTATCCTGACCAGGTTGTTTGCTATGGAAGATGACTTTCACTTTCAAAAGTCCTTCATAGCTGCATACATCTTCTCCAGGGATTATTTCTGCATGTATCTTTGAGGTTCTCAGCAGGTGGAAGATCCCCTACATTCCTGTATTGTAAGACCAACACTTTCCCTGCTCTTCTGCAATGTTAGATTGAGGGAACAGTGTATGGTTAGGGTTAAAAACATGTTCGATTTGTGTTAGGAATAATTCTGCGGGATGATTAATGGTATTGGAAACCTGCGATATTTACAAGAATATATAGGTGAAATATAAGTATGAAAACAGGAATCCTGGTAAGATTTGAAGCTCAGAAGGGCATTGGGCCCTTGATTGGGAGACTTAGTTTTGCATTATGTTCTGCACACATGCCTCAGCTGAATCGATATAAAATGGCATAGGACCTTTTTTCTTGGATGATTGAATGTCGAAGAGAACATCCAGTCAAAAAGGGACAGTAGGTAGGATTAAGAAGATAGTCAGTAGGTTTAGAAAAAAGCGTGAGTATGGGATTCGGACCAAAATATTTTTAGCAATAGTGTTTTGGTTAGAAAGTGAATGTCAATGTAAGCACATGTAAAGAATGAGTTAAAATAATGAGCTGGGGAAAATATGTAGGAAAACAGATATCAATAGAGACATTACGAAATGAGACAAAGTATAAAGTGAGTAATAGGATTAGACATTTTCAACAGGCTTGAGTTTGAATATATAATCTTAGGAAAAAACAAATATGTAATCACCAATAGGATTTTCATTTGAGCACATTAGGCAACCTGGACATGGATGTTTTTAGTAATCCATGTTCAATTTCCGTTTAGGTTTGGTACAATCATAAGTGTGACGTTTGTGTTTTTTGTGTCCTGAATATTACTGTGATAAAATGTATATGTAGATCAGGTGACATGGGTATTTCTTCCACCATTTCTGGGAGCAATATGTTGAAGATGTATTAATTAGTACTGGAGTTCAATGAGGTGTATCCTGTGTCTATGAATATAGAGATAATGCATGAATAGACGATATTCTGAATAAATAATATAACTGATTCCACTTTAAATAATGGATTGAATTAATATCTGAAAATATATAGGAAATTTTATATTGATAAACAATCATTCATTCCAACCGGTTATACATCTAATTTTAATATTAGGTTTATGGTTTATCATGAAGAGTGTGTGGGCTTTGTTTCAAAATTGATTATGGAAATCAAATATAATGTGTTTGGAAAGAAGTCTCATGAAAAGACCAGTTAAGAAACCTGGAGGAATACATGTGTTTTGAAGCAGTAAGTGATTGAAAGTGAAACAAATGCCTATAAATTTGTGAACTTGTGGATGAAATATATATCCTATGATGTGCATAAACTGAAGAAATAATAATGTACCAGTGTTCTAAAAAAATGAACATCAAAATACACATTATGTCCCATACAAATCTACAGGCAATGATGTTTAAGTGGGTCAGTTACTGTAGAAATATTAGGATTTGTATGCAACATTAACTGAAGTTAGTTTTCAGTACTAGAAAACAAATATGTATTTCAGGTGGATGAATATTTCTGAGAATAATCTTGTAAAAAGTTGATTATAAATCCACATACATGAACATGAATGAATTCAGGGAGTTAATGTAAGACACATATATTTCATATTTTGAAAAATCTGGAGAGTGTGTATATATATATACACAGACATTAAAATGTAGCAATATTTATGCCTATCGAAATTCATCATTAAGTATATATCATCAACAGATGCAAAAGTATTTATTTTAGTAAACATGGATTTATGTATAATGTTTTTCAACTAGGAAGCTCACCCATAGTTTGAATTTTCAGTTCCAAAATCGTTTTGGAGGAGTGATCTCTTCTCAAAATTTGTATCTTCCTAGTAACTGTAACCTCAAAAGTATGTATGTGTGATACCAGGTAGGATTCTATATGTGCATATAAAATTACATGTGCTGAATAGGCTACAGAGAAAGGGAGACAGGAATTCACATATTTGTTTACTTTAAAACACATTGAGAACTATTTAAACAAAAAATTTACTGGATTTATAACACCAACCCTTTATCATCCAAAAGACCAGTCCAACTGTACACCATTCCTCCTCTGAACTGCTTGTATTTCTATTCTGTTTGGGTTATTTTTCTCCATCATAATGGTTTAGTAGTCAGAGTCTAGTCAGCTATTGGTTAGTGTCAGGGATTCAGTATTTCGAATGGAAAATTAGATAATGAATCCAATGTGTATGCAAATATGTGCTACACAAAATTTTTCCACTCTCATCCAGAATAATGCGTTCATATTACTTCGGCCCCAAGTAAGACACAATTAGAGGAGAACAGTTAGAAAATCTGTGAATACCTATCAGGAATGCAAAATCCTCAGGAGTTCACAACCTTGGAGGTGGTAGGGGAGTTTCCAAAAGTAAGGGACAGGGTTGATAGATCCAACCTGATCTTTTATTAAAATTGGGGGCCATCTTGCCACAAAGCCATGAAAAGATAATTTTGGCTTTACTATAAATTAGCGCAAATTCTGAACCTGCTTGGAATGCCTACCAGTGCCTTGAACTCACCCATGTCTGGATCTCTGACCAGATAGCAGCGCTCTCTAAAACTTTAATGATACCTCATAAATATTTTTCTTTCCCTGGCCAGACAACGTGTCTCTGAGGCTCTAATGGTCCTCATAAATTCTGATGTTAGGGCCAGCAAAAAAAAAAAAAATGTAATATACCATTAGTGTGATGCTTGTCAAAGTTCTCTTATCTGTAACCCCCCTTTTGTGTATCTTTCTGGGCTACATATCTGGGCTGTAGGAAAGTTGGGTTGCTGTCTTGTTCCCGCCATTTTGGGAGGGAGAGGCAGCCTGGCCGGTTGAAATAATAAGCTTGCCTTAATTGGAGTCAGTGGTCTTTTCTTGCATTCTGGTCTTACATTTTGGAGTTCCAAAGCGAGATAACCCTGCCCGACCAGATCACAAGACCAGACTGTGGAAATTCTGAAGCTGGCCTGCCCTCTAGGGCTCCACACTGGAGAGCCACTCTAGGGGGTGTGCAACTTAAGACGTTCCAAGGCCTTGGATTGAGCCTTCAGTCCGTGGAGCACTGCAGAGAACCAAAGCACTAAAACTATTAGCAAGCTCCTGGTAGAGGAGGCCTCCATAGGTAAGTGACGCCTTTATAACATCTGCTATCCAGTTAAGGGAGAGTACTTCTGATGACAGGGAGGTGGCCTGGGTAGGCTAACATATACCCCTCTCCGGGACAGTAATGAGAATGGTTCTGTCCTCTGTTCTGTTCTGTAGGGAATTGCTCTTTAAATTTAAGCTCACAAGGTTTTCTAGGTGTTCAAAAATCTAATAAAATATTAATGTCTACAAAAGGTCTAATATGCCTTTGTTCAAGGACTTTTCCTTCAACAACAAAAAAATGGTTTACAATTTTCAATACAATTGTCTAATATTTTAATAAATAAGTAAAGTAAATTTCATATGGGATTACTCATTCATGAGTAGTTTTGTTTGATATCTGATTGATTTACTAAGGTATGTATAAGTTTGTACTAAAGTGTGTATAAGATTGTAAAATTCAGTCATGTGTTAAAGAGACAAAAATTTCTGAAAACATAAGTTTACCCATAAAACTGTGTTATTAAGTTTTATTTTTTTCTAGAGCAAACAACCATAAAAATTAAACAACTGAATAAATAAGAACTGTTATTTTAGAGAACTGTACTGCTATTTCTTTAAAAGCTAAACTTGGTTAATGTAGAAACATCAATGTAATTGTGTTGCTGTCAATGTGCTCATATCTTCCAGGTATACAGGTCTGTAAGGTAGAAACTTGAAAAGAGCATTATATCAATCTGTTGTTCTAAATTGATATGGTAAAAAAATATATTGGGGATTTATTTACCTGTTATCAATAAGATATGTAAAGTTTTATGTTACTTTTTACATTGGGGAACCATTTAAATGTATTTTTAAGTTATTGAGAGCCTAATCTATGTAAAGGTTAAAAACTTTCAGCCTTTCTTTAATTCATGTTTTAAATCTGATATCATACGGTGTTAGCAAATGTTCATGTGACCTGACACAATTTATGTAAACTTTGTAAAATGATATTTAAAAAACAAATATCACCTTTAGATCTAAAACACTAAGGATTCATATAGAGCCCTGCCTTAATTGAAATAAGGCTGTGTGTCCCATCTTACAACATGTGAGAATGACTACAAAAGCAGTAGGTCAGATTTTATTTCATTTAAAGTTATGTTCAAAAGTTTCTTTGGTTTTTGATTTGTGTCAAGATTACTAGGATTTAAACAGGGGATATAGTGTATAACTCAGCCAAAAAATTTAGGGTAGCTGTTACACGAACTAAGTATTTTTACTCTTGTTAAAAATTTTTATTTTGTAATTTCCTTATAAGTGATCTAAAGATTCCCTGTTAGTGTTTTACAGAAGTGTTGCTTTAAGAACACAACATGGGTTAATTTAAGATAATAAGTCATCACCTATAAGACAGAATAATACAGATCCCAATTAATTAAAAGACAAATAATTATAAAGTTATAGACATTAAATCCCAGTACTTGTAATATAAGGCTGTTAAAATTTATTTGCTGGATGTTTCAGATTAGGATTTAATTAAAGTTAAATGAAAAGGGCAAAGAAAACCAATATTTGGCTCTTGCATTCTGAGTCAGTCTGAATCCAGGGAACAGGGGACTTCTCTAAAGAGCTTTGCAACTCTGGGCCAAATAACCTCCAGATCAGGAAAAATAATGAGACCACTGGAGAACATAAAGCCAATGAGTGCATTTGCCATGAAGAGGAGAGTTATCAGAGAAGGGAGACATTCTTATGCTTCTGAGGGAAACCACATGGTCAAGCAAGACCTGGACCCACCTAGCGAAAATGGCACTATCAGAACTGAGAAGCTGCTCTCAAGTTTCCCCAGAATTGACTCCCATAAAAGCTCATCTGACTGTGAAAAATAGATAGAAACAGAAGTCAGTTTGACTGTTTCATCTTAAACAGTTAGCAAAGACAGTTAAAACGAAAATACAGCCATTCCTGGGCATTTTTTTTTTCATTCCTGGGCATTTTAATTAATAATAATAATAATCATCATCATCATCATAATAATAATAATAATAATAAAATTTTAAGGTATACAATTTATGTTAGCCTCCCAAAATAAGTAAGACTGGAAACTAAAAGAAGGATTCTCAGACAGGAATGCCTGATAACTATAAAAAGAGACTATCAAGAGGAGCTGCCAGAGGCAGATTTTTAAGGTTAAGACCTACTTATATTCCTAACCTAAACAGGTAGTCTTCGTGTCTGCTAGTACGATTATCCAGCCCTGAGTAACAGAAGTGAAGATTTCTCTATTAGACACAAAGGTCATACTAGTAAAAGGATTTTGCAAGATCAGATGACATGAAATTATTACACTGTATCTAATGGGGAAGGACAACTGTAACACTAAAATTAAAAGGTTACGTTGACAGTCCAGATAACTGGGGAAACTAAAGTCTGGTGAGGGAACCTCAATACAGCGACATGTTCCAACTGCTGCAACATTTATTCAGTACTCATGGTTTTTGTTTCTCTCAACTTTCAGGGCAGCTGAACAATAGGTAATCTAAAGGCCCAAAGCAGGGTTTCTCCACTGAGACTTTCATGGTCACACTGATATCTGAGTTTTCTGACATGGTCGCCATTCCTTTCAGCTATTCAGTACATGGCCATGTCACAGAGATTGGAGGTGGTACATACCTTGGACACAAAACCATGAGCCTATTCTACAGAGTGGCCAGAATTCAGAAAGAAAACAGGAACTTAGGAAGATAGCAGGTGTTGCCCATCGATAAGGCAAGCTGCAGTACATTTATAAATTGGGCAGGATGAATGCTGGGAAGCTTTCTACTAGACAGGACACATCCAATGATGCATCCTCTTTTCTAATATCTACAACCACGGACACAGTGGGTTACACAGACATAGAAACACTCGCCTTGTCAAATGACTTAGTAAAAGCTGTTCACTCCAAACCAAGTAAACCGCCTTTCCTACCTATTCTCAGAATATGAGACAACACCACAAACCCACACCCACACCCACAAAGACACCTCCTTCCCCCAAGTAGGTCTGTGACTATCCGGAGTTTACTCTGAGTGGTGGACCATGCTATGTTCACCAGAAATGGCCTGTCCTATCTCAGATCTGGTCTCTTTGGCCACCTCTCTGAAATTGTCAGAAGCGAGCGCTGAGCCACTACCTGCTGTCTCAGAAAAGGACCCTCTTCAGAGCTTTCCTCGCATTTGGCCATCCTCACATCAGTAGGTACCAAAAAAGACTGACCCTGTCCTCGGTAAATCCAAACAAGTGAGACCAATGGGACTTGGATTGGGACTGCTTTTGGGTGCCTGACTTCCCGAATCCCAAGTTCAGAGAATTCCATCACCAAGGAAGTGAGGTGAGGTCACTTCCTTCCTGAACTGAATGAGGTCACTGCCTTGGCAACCAGTTTGTCCTAACAGTTGCTTCCAAGGGTCCCATGAGATGGAGGCTTCCCCTACTCTCTGTGACACTTTCACAAGTTAGAATGATAAATCAAACATAGGCACCCAGGAACAGCTCTCCATAATTGGCTGCTTTGGTCCATCTTCTCTACATTAAGATCAGAGAGGATGATTCAGACACAACCCTTCATCCTGACCAGGTTGCTTTCCATGGTAGATGACTTTTGCTCTCTCAGGTCCTTCATTGCTGCCTATATCTTCTCCAGGGATCATTTCTGCAAGGACCTTTGTGGTTATTAGCAGGTTAAAGATCCCCTACATTCCTGTATTTTAAGACCAACTCTGTCCCTGCTCTTCTGTAATGTAAGATTGAGGGAACAGTGTATGCTTAGGGTTAATAACAGATTCAATTTCAGTTAGGAATCATTCTACAGGATGAATAAAGGTATTGGGATCCTGCAATATTAACAACAATATATAGGTGAAATATAATTATGAAAACAGAAATCTAAGTAAGATTTGAAGCCCAGAAGGTCATTGGGCCCTTGATTGGTATACTTAGCTTTGAATTACTTTCTGCACAGATGTCTCAGATAAATCGATATACAATGGCATAGTATCTTGTACCTGGGATGATGGAATGTAGAAGAGAACATCCAGTCAAAAAGTGATAGAAGTTAGGATTAGGAAGATATTCGGTAGGTTTAGGAAGTAGGGAATAATAGATTTGGAACAAATGTTCTTTAGCAATAGGGTTTTGGTCAGAGGGTGAATGTAAGTGTCACCACATGTGAAGATTCAGTCACAATGATGAACTGGGGAAAATATCTAGGAAAGAAGATATCAATTGAGACATTACAAAATCAGGCAAAGTATAAAGTGAGTGACAGGATTAGACTTTTTCAAAAGGGTTGAGTTTGATTATATAATCTTTGGAAGAAACAAATATGTAGTCACCAATAGGATTTTCATTTGAGCACATTAGGCAACCTGGACATGGATGTTTTTAGTAATCCATGTTCAATTTCCGTTTAGGTTTGGTACAATCATAAGTGTGACGTTTGTGTTTTTTGTGTCCTGAATATTACTGTGATAAAATGTATATGTAGATCAGGTGACATGGGTATTTCTTCCACCATTTCTGGGAGCAATATGTTGAAGATGTATTAATTAGTACTGGAGTTCAATGAGGTGTATCCTGTGTCTATGAATATAGAGATAATGCATGAATAGATAATACTGTGAATAAATAATATAACTGATTCCACTTTAAATAATGGATTGAATTAATATCTGAAAATATATACGAAATCTTATATTGATATACATTCATTCATTTCAACGAGTTGTACATCTAATGTTAACATTAGGGTTATGGATTATCATGAAGGGTGTGTGAGTTTTGCTTCAAAAGTGATTATGGAAATCGAAAATAAAGTGTTTGGAAAGAAGTCTCACTGAAAGACCCGTCAAGAAACCTGGAGGAATACATGTGTTCTAAAACAGGAAGTGATTGAAAGTGAAACAAATGCCTATAATTTGCGAACTTGTGGATGAAATATATATCCTATGATGTGCATAAACTGAAGAAATTGTAAAGTACCAGTGTTAAATAAAAATGAATGTCAAAAGTCACATCATATCCCATAGGAATCTACTTGCATTGATGTTAAACAGGATGAGTTACTGTAGAAATATTAGGATTTGTATGCACCATTCACTGAAGTTAGTTGTCAGTACTAGGAAACAATATGTATTTCGGGTTGATGAATATTTTTGAGAATAATCTTGTGAAATATTGATTATAAATCCACATACATGAGCATCAATGAATTGATAGAGTGTACAGTAAGACACATATATTTCATATTTTGAAAAATCTGGAGTGTGTGTGTGTGTGTATATATGTATATATATATACATATAACACAGAGACATTAAAAAGTAGCAATACATATGACAATCAAAATTTGTTGTGAAATATATATCATCCACATATATTTGGATATACACATAACACACAGACATTAAAAAGTAGCAATATATATGACAATCGAAATTTGTTGTGAAATATATATCATCCACAGGTCCAAATATATTTATTTTACTCAACATGATTTATGTATAATGTTGTTCAACTAGGAAATTCACGAATAGTTTGAATTTTCAGTTCCAACAGCGTTTAGTAGGAGTGATCTCTGCTAACAATTTGTATCTGCCAAATCAGCCATCTCAAAAGAATGTACATGTGATACCAGGTAGGAATCTATATGTGCATATGAAATTACATGTGCTGAATAGGCTACAGAGAAAGGGAGACAGGATTTTTTTTATTTGTTAAATTAAAAACACATGGAGAACTATTTCAACAAAAAATTGACAAGTTTTACAACAGCTACACTTTATCATGCAAAAGGCAATTCCAACTGTACACCATGCCTCTTCTGAACTGCTTGCATTTCAAATCTGTTTGGGTTATTTTTCTCCATCATATTAGGATTAGTAGTCAGAGTCTAGTAGGGTTTGGGGTAGTGTCAGGGATAAAGTACTTCCAAAGGAAAATTAGAAAAAGAATTCAATGAGTAGGCAAATATGTGCTACAAAAAATCCTCCCACACTCATCCAGAACAAAGCCTTGACATAACCATTACCCCAAGTATGACACAATTAGAAGAGAAGAGTTTGAAAATCCGTGATTATATATCTGGAATGGAACATGCTCAGGAGTTTACAAACTTGGAGGTGGTAGAGGAGATTCCAAAAGTAAGGGACAGGGTAAACACGCCACAAACATGGAGCTCTGGTGGAATAAAGACTTATTGAGAAACAGCCTCTGAGTTTGGACACATGAAATATATGTTGTTGTCAGGAGCTTTAGCTTCCTTTGTAGTGAGACCATCAAAGCTGGGTCTGCATCTATGTGACCTGGAGGAAGTGGTTTCTTATTTTCCAATGACCATGAGGCAGCAGTGCTGAATTCTATCTTTTTAGGTCAACTGTGGCCATTGGGGACTAAGTGTCTCCCCCCCCTGTGGACCGTGAAGTCATTTGGTCATCCTCCATTTTTCCTGGTGTTTCTTGCAGCTGCACTGGGAGTTTGGTATTTGCTTCACGAAATACAAGGAATTCAACTGGGACACAGGGCTGGAGGGAGTTCTGTCACGTGTGGTGAAACAGGGTCAGCAAGAGAATGCACCAACTAGGCTTCTATCCTATATAGCTTGCCCCCTTGACTATAGCAACCTGATTCTGAACATTGCCCTGAAACCTCTCCATATAACAAAATGCCTTTACTTATAAGGGTCTGTTGGCTGCACCATGTCAGTCACAAGCCATTTTGAAGACAATGTCAGATCCACATGGCCCCACCGCAGATGTTTTATCACACTCCTGCCCACCACTCCTCTAGGCCCACTACTCAGAAGGCACCAAGTTACTGGCATCTCTGTTCTACACCATTTTCATGGAACCCAGTCAATCAAGGCACTGTGTGGTACACTCATGATCAGAAACAGGACATCCAAAGATTCTCCAGTGCCACCTGTTCATGGGAATTTCAAAAATTTCATGGTATTTATCAGGAAACATTAAATGGTGAGGAAGCTCATTTCATAGAAAGCTTTGGAAAATTATCACAGGCAAGACTTTCCAAAGAGTGGCCAAAATGTCACATGAAGCCATGCCAATTGAGGTTTACAATGTGAGGTCCATGTGTGTTTTGCCTCTCAACTCTGGCTGTCAAGTTTTTCAGAATAAAATCATGTGATATCCTAGCTGAAATTCCTAGTGCTCTGAGGAAAGCAAACCTGGCCCTAGATCAGTTTCCAAGGGCAACTCTTATCCGTGGCCTCCTAAAATCCCAAAACAGTTCATGGCAATATTTCTCTGATGTCATTTCCTGAACTCAGTATCTAAGGGGAATCACACCAGAGTTCAAGCCAATGTCGACCCAGTCATCTCGTCCAACTGTCACACAAATAACCAAAATTAAAACCAAAACACTCCCACATGGCCCTCATCTTCTTCCATATATGCACTCATCATAAACTCCGGTTGGTGGTTTCCATGAGGGACACAGCTCAAGACAGTGTCAAAAATATGCTCCCTTGCCACTCATTTGCCTAAAGTCAGAGTGGCCTGGACACACTTCCGGTGAACCAGGAGTGATCAAATAGGCCTGCCATTAATACTGCCTGCTTGTCCAATTTGAGGCCTACTGACTGTCAGGTATAAATTCTTTATGCGATTTGGAGTAATGAGAAAACCCAAGAACTTCTGCATGGCTTTGAAGAACTCATTTGACCCAAAGGATCCCTATTCTCACTTGATAGAGGTCAGGAACCTAACAGAGGAAGGCAAGAGACTTCATCCACAATCACTGATCTTTTTGCCATTGTGGTTTTGGATGCACATATGGGATCTTTCTTTAGATAAATTAGGTGCTGAGAATCTAAGCCACAGCCTCACACAGGGTGAAGAGGCTGATTGAGACACATCCTTTTCCAAAGCATTTAATCAAAGAAACACAGGTGATGCCTATTCATTTCCATTTGAAAACTGTTTTCTTCAGGATTCAAAAAAGGGTGGCCTGAGGCAAAGACCTTCCTGACATTCAGGGCAACAGAACATTAGGTAAGCAAAAGGCCTAAAGCAGAGTGGCCAGAATTCAGGAAGAAAACAGGAACTTAGGAAGGTAGCAGGTGATGCACATCAATAAGGCTAGCCACACTCTATTCATAAATTGGGCAGGATGAACGCTGGAAAGCTGTCTACTAGACAGGAAACAATCATTGATGCATTCTCTTTTTTAATGTCTGCATCCACAGACACAGTGTGATACACAGATATAGAAACACTCCCCTTGTCAAATGACATTCTAGAAGCAGTCTAGTCCAAACCAAACAAACCGCCTTTCCTACCTATTCTCAGACCATGAGACATAACCACAAACACACTCCCACACCCACAAAGGCACCTCCTTCCAGCAAGTAGGTCTGTGACTAACTGGAGTGTCCTCTGACTGACAGACTTTCCCTGAAATGTCCTGTCCTGTCTCAGATCTGGTTTTTTGGGCAAGTCTCCGAAGTTGTCAGTAGCCAGTGCTGAGCCACTACCATCTTTTTCAGGACAGGCCCCTCTTCAGAGCTTTCATGGCATTTGCCGATCCTCACATTAGAAGGTACCAAGAATGACTGACCCTATCCTTTTTAATTCCAATCAAGTGAGCACACTGAAACTGGGACTGGGACTGGCTCTGGATGCCTGGCTTCCTGGATCCCATGTTCAGAGAGTTAAATCAACAAGAAAATGAGGTGAGGTCACTTCTTTCAGGAACTGAATGAGATCACTGCTTTGGTAACCATATGTCCTAACAGTTGCTTCCAAGAGTCCCATGCGATGGAGGCTGCCCCTATTTCCTGTGACACTTTTACAAGTTAGAATGGTATATCAACCATAGGCACCCTGTAAGAGCTCTCAACACAGGCCTGGATTGGTCCACCTTCTCTACATTGAGAAGAGAGTGCCTCATTCAGACAATCCACATCAAGTTGTTTGCCATGGATGATGACTTTGGCCCTCTCAGATCCTTCATAGCTGAATACATCTTCTCCAGGGATCATTTCTGCATGGACCTATGAGGTTCTCAGCAGGTGGAAGATCCCCTACATTCCTGTATTTTAAGACCAACTCTGTCCCTGCTCTTTTGTAAAGTTAAATTGAGGAAACAGTGTATGGTTAGTATTAATAACATGTTCAATTTGGATTAGGAATCATTCTGCTGGATTAATAATGGTATAGGGAACCTGCGATATTTATAAGAATATAGAGGAGAAATATACGTATGAAAACAGAAATCTAGGTACGATTTGAAGCCCAGAAGGGCATTGGGCCCTTGATGGGGATACTTAGCTTTGAATTACTTTCTGCACAGTTGTCTCAGATAAATCGACATACAATGGTATAGGACCTTGGATGATTGAATGTAGTGAAAGAGGAAGAGTCGGCATGATTAGGAAGGTAATCGGTATATTCTGAAAGAAGAGTGAGTATAGGATTTGGACCAAAAGTTCTTTAGAAATAGGGTTTCTTGTAGAGAATGACTGTAAATGTCAGCACATGTGAAGAGTCAGTCACAATGATGAACTGGTGAAAATATGTAGGAAAGCAGATATCAATAGAGACATTAGGAAATCAGGCAAAGTATAAAGTGAGTGATTGGATTAGACAATTTCAACATGCTTGAGAGAATATATAATCTTAGGAAGAAACAAATATGTAATTACCAATAGGATTGACATTAGAGAGCATTAGGCAAACTGAACGTGGATGTTTTTAGTAATCCCTGCTCACTTTCCATTGAGATTTTGGTAGAAGCATAAGTGTGACCTTTGGTTTTTGTGTCCAGAATATTACTGTGATAAAATATATTTGTAGATAAGGTGACATGAGTATTTCTTCCACCAGTTCTCAGAGCAATATTTTGAAGACTTATAAATTAGTATTCGGGATACAAATAAGTTTACCCTGTATCTATGAATACAGAGATAATGCATTAATAAATCATAATGTGAATAAATAATATAACTAGTTCCAATTTTAAATAATGGATTTAATTGATATCTGAAAATATACAGGAAATCTTATATTGATATACATACATTCATTCCAACGAGTTAAACATCTAATGGTAATATTAGGGTTATGGTTTATCAGGAAGAGTGTGTGAGTTTTGCTATTGTGGGTGAAGGAAAACGCGAGCCAGATGCAGGTTGGCTAGCCTAGATTACTATGTTTACCCGGCAGTTATCAAAGCCACAAAAGCCAAGGCTGTGTGAGGAAAAAGCCGACTTCTTCTGTGAGTCATAGGGATGTGAGCATATAGGGGCTGCCTAGAGGAACCCAAACTTTTCATCAAATTCAGTACACAACATTGGCCATATTACCAATTAACAACGAAAACCGATGGCCCCCAGGGGGGTCTCTATAACCTCAAATTCTGGGTGACCTTTTTAACTGCGGCAAGTGCTCAATAGCGTGGAAGGAAATTCCCCTATGTGGAGGCCTTTTTCCTCCTTCACTCAAATCCTGAATTATACATCTCCAATAGATCCTCACCCTCTGCCATCTACTCCAGATGCTCTGCTGTCAATCCCACCTCAGCAACCTGATTTCTCCTCTCCAATTACTAGATCAAATACCCAAACCACCGCTGGTTCTCAGACAATTGCCCCCTTGCTGAGGTAGCAGGTACTGAGATACCCCTCTTCCCACTCACTCCTCTCTTCTCCTGTCAGTGTCCGCACCGGGTCCCAACAGGTCCTTTTACCAGCTAACCCAAAGCTCAAACAGGCAGAGGAGAGCCCTCAGACCCCTATCCAAGATGTAATGAAAATGGCCTTTAAAGTTGCTTTGTCAACACTGAAAACAGGTTACTAAGAATTTGAAGTCCCTCACAGGCTTTTTGAGATACTCACTCCCATCTTCCCCTCTGGTCTATCTGTTCTACTGCTCAACTTTTTGATGCTAGGAAAATCCCAAAGCCCTTTCCCATTATTCTTTTACATCTCTTCTTCCTCATTCTCAGATCCACGGTGCTGCTCTCACCACCCGCCTTTCACGTCTTCCCCCTCTGTACCAGGACCACAGAAAATTCTTAACTGACCTTCTCCAGAAGTCTTCACCATGGCTGAATTTAGGACTTTTAGCAAAAGAGTCCCAATGAAGGAGTTCAATGTAGATAAACTTCCTCTTTTCTTGTTGCCCTGTTCTACGTACCATGGGCTGGAAAAATCAGCTCTGCTATGCTAGACACCCCTTTACTAGTTTTTCACAAAATATGTGAACAAGGCCTCTGGCCTTGAGCTGGGGCTTCACAGAGATGGCTACATTTCTAAGATAAAGACGTTACCAACTGGGCTCCATGGTAATAGCTGGCAGGGAGAAAAAAAAAGAGAAGACAAAATCTCTCCCCCTCCCAAGTGTCCTTAAAAACTAAACTTGCATAGAACAGAGGAAATAAAACAGAAACAAAAACAGCTTTTTGTGAACTTCTGCAGACTGTGAACTTCTGAGCCACTTTACCTACATGTTGGGTACAAAATTCTGAAACTACCTAAACTTGGGGTTCAGCGGATTAATTGATTACAACAGAAGCAATGCCCTCTAAATCCGTTTGCAACCAAATAGGATTGTTTCCCTAGCTTCGGTGCTATCTTAGGTGCCTTGCCTTGTCTGTCCCTACAAAAGTGTAATTCTATATACTTAAACATTGTAAATGGGTTCATAAAATGGTCAACAGATGTGATTAATTATGTAATGGTGCAGATGATTCCCAGAGTGCTCTATCATTAAACAGGTTCATTTAAAAATCAAATAGGGGGGCAAAAAACTCGGTTCCGCTGGGAAGCTGTATTCCTCACTTTAGCCATCCTATTCAGAATAGGAGTTGCTGCAGGGGTGGGCACAGGAACCACTGCCCTAGTCCATGGGACACAACAAATAACCCAATGACAAGTACCAATAGACCAAAACTTAAAGATATTGAAAACTTCCATCACAGCTTTACAGGAATCTTTAACCTCGCTCTCTGAAGTAGTTTTACAGAACAGGCGACATTTGGACCTTCTCTTCATGAGAGAAGGGGCCTTTGTGCTGCATTGAGGGAAGAATATTGTTTTTATGCTGACGATACTGGAGTTGTAAAAGAGTCTATGAGTAAATTAAAAAAAAACGCCTTGAAGAGTGTCAACGAGAGACAGAGGCCCAAAAAAGGGTGGTTTGAGTCTTGGTACACACAGTCCCCGTGGGTAACTACACTTTTATCAGCCTTGGCCGGTCCTTTAATAATCTTCATATTATTGCTAACTGTAGGGCCCTGAATGCTCAACCGTGTAGTTTCTTTTCTCCAAGCTCAAATTGGACAAGTTAAACTTCTGGTAATCAGACAACAATGTTTCCGACTAGCAGACATGAATTGTGACACCCCCCAATGATCACTTTTATGATTAAAAGTAACCAGAACAAGAAGTGGGGAATGAAAGGATAATAAAATAGGTACTTGTCAATTTCTGTTTTTCTGTATGCTTAACAAAACACTGTTGAAATCTTGAGAACTGTTTGCTTATCTTGTTCCCCAAATGTACTGTCCCCAATTGCCAAACTGCAGAATGTACTCCCTCACACATTTGCAAACAAACCGCCCACTTGCCATGACCCATCAATAAATTTCACTCCCTGCCCTCTCTAAGGAAAGTATATAAGCTCTGCTTAAGCTGTTCTCAGGGCTCTCTGCTGAATTCAAGTGAGCTCTGAGCCACAGCATGCTGGACCCCCAATAAACACTTTGCTGTTGCATGTGACAGTCTCTTGGTGGTCTCTTACTCCAACGCTTGACCAACCTTTACATTGGTACAATCATAAGTGTGACCTTTGCTTTTTGTGTCCAGAATATTACTGTGATAAAATGTATACATAGGTCAGGTGACATGAGTATTTCTTCCACCATTTCAAGGAGGAATATTTTGAAGACATGTAAATTAGTATTGGGGGTATAAAGAGGTGTACCCTGTGTCTATGAATATAGAGATAATGCATGAATAGACAATATTGTGTATAAATAATATAACTGGTTCCACATTAAATAATGGATTGAATTGATATCTGAAAATATATAAGAAATCATATATTGATATACAATCATTCATTCTACCCAGTAATACATCTAATCGTAATATTAGGGTTATGTTTCATCATGTAGGGTGTGTGAGATTTGCTTCAAAAGTACTTATGGATATCAAAAATAATGTGTTTGGAAAGAAGTCTCATGAAAAGACCAGTCAAGAAACATGAAGAAATATATGTGTTCTGAAGTAGAAAGTGATTGAAAGTGAAACAAATGCCTATAAATTTTCAAACTTGTGGATGAAATCTATATCCAATGATGTGCATAAACTAAAGAAATTGTAATGCACCAGTGTGGAAAAAAATTAACATCAAAATACACATCATGTTCCATAGGAGTCTACTTGCATTGATGTTAAACTTGGTCAGTTACTGAAGAAATATTAGGATTTGTATACACCATTCACTGAAGTTAGTTTTCAGTAGTAGGAAACAAATATGTATTTCAGGTGGATGAATATTTCTGAGATTAATCTTGTGAAAAGATAATTATAAATCCACATACATGAATATGAATGAATTTAGGAAATGTATAATAAGACAGATATATTTCATATTTTGATAAATCTGGATAATATATATAATATATATATTATCTGTATATATATATATACAGATATTAAAAATTAGCACTATATGCCAATTGAAATTCACCATGAAATATATATGATTCACAGATCAAAAATATTCATTTTACTGAACATGGATTTATATATAATGTTGTTCAGCTAGGAAACTCACCCATAGGTTGAATTTTCAGTTCCATCAGCATTTAGGAGGAGTGATCTCTTCTCACAATTTGTATCTGCCAAGTCAGCAACCACAAAATAGTGTACGTGTGGTACCAGGTAGGATTGTATATGTGCTTACAAAAATACATATGCTGAATAGGCTACAGCGAAAGGGAGACAGGAATTCACATATTGTTTAACTTTAAAAACAACTGGAGAACTATTTCAACAAAAAATTGACTAGATTTATAACTCCTACCCTATACAGTGCATAAGGCAAGTCCAAATATACACCAGGCCTCTTTTGAAATGCTTGTATTTCAATTTTTTGGGGATTATTTTTCTCCATCATATTAGGATTAGTACACAGAGTCTAGTAGGGTATGGGGTAGTGTCAGGGATTCAGTATTTCAATTGGAAAATTGGAAAATGAATCCAATGTGTATGCAAACATGTGCTACACAAAAATCCTTCCACTCTCATCCAGAACAATTTTTTGACATTTCCTTCGCTCCAAGTAAGACACAATTTGAGGAGAAGAGTTATAAAATCTGTGAATATATATCTGGAATGAAAATTGCTCAGGAGTTTAGAACTTTGAAGGTGGTAGACCAGTTTCCAAAAGTAAGGGACAGTGTAAACTCCACAATCATGGAGCTCTGCTGGCCTAAATACTTCTTCAGAAACTGCCTCTGAGGTTGGGCACTTGAAATATACGTTGTTGTCAGGAGCTTTAGCTTCCTTTGTAGTGAGACCATCAAAGCTGGGTCTGCATCTATGTGACCTGGAGGACATGGTCTCTTATATTCCAATGAACATTAGGCAGCAGTGCTGAATTCTCTCTTTGTAGATAATTGTGGCCACTGGGGGCTAAGTGTCTCCCCATGTGGAGTGTGAAGCTATTTGGTCACCTTCCACTTTTTGTGGTGTTTCTTGCCGCTGCACTGGGAGTTTGGTATTTGCTTCACGAAATTCAAAAAGTTCAACTAGGACAAACTGCTGGAGGGAGTTCTGTCACGTGTCGTGGGTCAGGGTCTACAGGAGAATACACCAATCTTGCTTCTATCCCACATAGCTTGCCCCCTTGACCATAGCAACCTGATTCTGAACATTGCCCTGAAACTTCTCCATATAACAAGATGCCTCGACATACAAGGTTCTGCTGGCTGCTCCATGTCAGTCACAACCCATTTGAAAGCCAATGGCAGATCCACATGACCGCACCACAGATTTTTTAACACACTCGTGCACAACACTTCTCTACGACCACTAATCAGCAGGCTCCAACTTACTGACATCTCTGTTCTACATCATTATCATGAAACCCTGTCAATCAAGGCAGTGTCTGGTACACTCAAATCAGCAACAGGACATTCATGGTTGTCCAGTGCCACCTGGTCATGGGAATTTCAAAAATGTCATGGTATTTATGTAGCCATTTTTCAAGGATGAATTTGGAGGCACTCTGGGTTTCAATTCATTCAGGTACCGTTAAATGGTGAGGAAGCTCATTTCAATGAATGCTCTAGAGAACTCTCACAGGCAAGGTTTCCCAAAGAGTGGCCAAAAAGTTACATGAAGCCAGGCCCATAGAAGTCTACAATGTGAGGTCCATGTTTGTTTTGACTCTCAACTATGGCTGCCAAGTCTTTCAGAATAAAATCATATGATATCATTGCTGAGATTCCCTGTGCTGTGTGGAAAGCCACCCTTGGTCTAGATCTCAGTTTCCAACGGTGACTCCCATGCGTGGCCTCCAAAAATCTCAACACATTTCATGGCAATAATTCTCTGAGGTCAGTTCCACAACACAGTCTCTAAGGGGAATCACACCAGAGTTTAAACCCCGGTGGACCCAGTCATCTCCCAACCGCCACACAAATGACCAGAATTAAAACCAAAACACTCCCACATAGCCCTCATATTCTTCCATATATACACTCATCATAAACTGTGGCTGGATATTTCCATGAGGGGCACATCCAAAGACAGTGTTCAAAAAAAGCTCCCTTGCCCCTCATTTGCCTAAAGTCATTGTGGCCTGGACACCCTTCCTGTGAACCAGGAGTGATCAAGTAGGCCAGCTCTTAATACTGCTCTGCTTCTCCAATTTGAGGCCTACTGCCTGTCAGGTATAGACTCTTCATGTGATTTGGAGTCATGGGGAAACCCAAGCACCTCTGCATGGCTTTCAAGAACTCATTTGACCCAAAGGATCCCTATTCTCACTTGATAAAGGTCATGAAACTAAGAGAGAAAGGCAAGAAACTTCATCCACAAAAAATGAACTTTTTGCCATTTTTTTTGGATGCACACATGGGATCTTTCTTTAGATCCATCTGGTGCTGAGAATTTAAGCCACAGCCTCATACAGGGCCAAGATGCTGATTCAGATGCATCCCTTTCCAAAGCAATTAAGCAAAGAGCCACAGGTGATGCCCATTCTTTTCCATATGAAAATTAATTTCTTCACGCTTCACAAAGTGTGGCCTGAGGCAAAAACCATCCTGACATTAAGGGCAACAGTACAATAGGCAAGCAAAAGGCCCAAAGCAGGGTTTCTCCTCTGAGACTTTCCTGGTCACACTGATATCTGAGTTTTCTGAGATGCCCCCATTCCCTTCAGCTATTCAGTACATGGCCATTTCACAGAGTGTGGAAGTGGTTTATATCTTGGACACAAAACCATGAGCCTATTCTGGAGAGTTTCCAGAATTCAGGAAGACAACTGGAACTTGGGAAGATAATAGGTTTTGCCCATCTATAAGGCAAGCTGCAGTCCATTCATAAATTGGGCCAGATGAATGATGGGAGCTTTCTATTAGACAGGACACATCCATTGATGCATTGTCTTTTCTAATGTCTACAACCACTGACACAGTAGGATACACAGATATAGAAACACTTGCCTTGTCAAATGACATACAAGAAACAGTCCACTCCAAACCAAACAAACCGACTTTCCTATCTATTCTCAGAACATGAGAAAAAACCGCATACTCACACCCATACTCAAACGGCACCTCCTTCTCTCAAGTAGGTGTGGGAATATATGGAGTGTCCTCTGACTGGTGGGCCATACTCTGTTCCACCGAAATGCCCTGTAGGGTCTCAGATCTTGTCTCCTTTTCCAACTCTGTGAAGTTGCCAGGAGCCATTGGTGAGCAACTATCTGCTTTCCCTGGAAAGGCCCCTCTTCAGAGCTCTCCTGGCATTTGGCCATCCTCACATCAGTAGGTACCAAGAAAGACTGACCCTATCTTTGGTAAATCCAAACAAGTGAGCCCAATGTGACTGAGACTGGGACTGGCTCTGGATGCCTTGCTTCCTGGATCCCAAGTTCAGAGATTTCAAACACCAAGGAAGTTAGGTAGGTCAATTCCTTCAGAAACTGAAAGAGGTCACTGCCTTGAAAACCACTTTGTGCTAACAGTTGTTTCATAGGGTCCCATGAAATGGAGGCTGCTCCTACTTCCTGTGACACTTTCAAAAGTAAGAATGGTATTTCAACCATAGGCACCTGGGAACAGCTCTCCACACAGGCCTGGTTTGGTCCATCTTCTCTATATTAAGAAGAAAGCGGCTGTTTCAGACACATCCCTTCGTCCTGACCAGGGTTATTGCCATGGAAGATGATTTTTGCTCTCTTAGGTCCTCCATAGCTGCCTACATCTTATCCAGGGATCATTTCTGCATGGACCATTGAGGTTCTCAGCAGGTGGAAGATCCCCTACATTCTTGTATTGTAAGACCAACTCTGTACCTGCTCTTCTGTAAAGTGAGATTGAGCGAACAGTGTATGGTTAGGGTTAATAACAGGTTCGATTTGGGTTAGGAATCCTTCTGCGAGATGAATAATGGTATTGGAACCAACAGAAATCTAGGTAAGATTTGAAGCCCAGTAAGGCATTAGGCGCTCGAGTGGGATACTTAGTTTTGAATTATATTCTGCACAGACATCTCAGATGAATCGATATACAATGGCATAGACCTTGTATCTTCGATGATTGAATGTTGAAGAGAACATCCAGTCAAAAAGGGATAGTAAAGTAGGATTAGGATGATAGTTGGTAGGTTTAGAAACAAGAGTGAGTATAGGAGTGGGACCAAAATTTCTTTAGCAATAGGCTTTTGCGTAGAGATTGAATATAAATGTCAGCACATGTGAAGAGTCCATCACAATAATGAACTGGGATAACATCCTCACTCCATGGGTGCATCCTCCGCCAAGTGGAGGGGCCCATGGGGGACGAACCGTTATGGCAAGGGCAGAAGATAGTTGGTCAGAGCTGTTACTCATACTTTTATATAAGAAAGAGAGATCTGTGGGGATGTAAACTTAAGAAATAAGCCTGTGAGAAGGGTAGAACATCCTTTTAAATGTTGGCAGCACAGTCTTCCATCTCCAGACGATGATGGACCTGTATGGGTTTAGAGGCCAAAATATTAATCTGTTCTTTAATAAATTGTACCAGCCTGTTTATAATGCAGGGTCCTATGGACCCAATTATAAGTAAACCCAACAAAGGGCCTAATAGGGGAAGAAGGTAGGGTAGAAATCCATAAAGCCCAGTCCAGAGGGGATTTTCAAATAGTTCGTGTCATCTCTTTCTAGATCTTATTGAAGGTGCTTAATTTTAGTGCATACTATGCCTGATTTATTGGCATAAAAGCAGCATCGTTCCCCTAAGCCCAAGCAAATACCTCCCTGGTTATCTGTCAGCAAATCTAAGCCTCGTCTTTTTGAAGGAACACTTCTGCCTGGGAGTCTATTTGGTCCTGCAGATCTTTAATGGTTCCTGATAGAGTTTGTACATCATTTATAAGTTGTTGAGACAGGCGATGGTAAGAGTGTATAGCTGTGCCTAAGCCAGTGTACCTGTGCCCACAGCAGCTGTTATTCCAAAGCTGGCAATGAGTGGTAAGGCCTGTATTGCCCGCCTGTGTCTTTTGACTAAGGTGTCTAGGCTAGGAATGGGTAGAGGTTCATCTCCTGGGACTATAGTTATATCAGGGAGTAATAAGGCAAGAACAGAGCCACCGGTCCAATTTGCTGGAAGCCTGGGGAAGGCCAAGTTTCCTCCACCCATTAAAACTCTGCCATTGGGAGGACAAAAAGTTGGGGTGGGTGAGGAATAATTTTGTATGTTGAGCATTTTTCAAAGAAAGTAACTCCAACATCAATATCATAGGTGTTATTCTGCATCGCGCCTAAAAGACATAATGTAATAGTGCCTATAAGTTGTACTTAAAAAGGAAATCCGGGTTGGCATGTATTATCATTGTCTATGATAGAATTAATAGGAACTGCCATAGTCATAATTGCCCCTGTTGTCATGCAGAGCCAGCAATCACCAGCAAGGGTGTGGTTGGAATTATTAAGCAAGTAGAAGGTAGTTTCCAAAATATCTAATGTATTGGTATCTAAACCTGGGAGCTGAGATTTAGGCAACATTAAGGGATGATATGTGAGCTCAGGGATTTGGGGTTTCAAAAGTTTGATTATGTGAGGATGTTTGACAGCATCAGTGGTTCTTCCACCATCAGTGACCCCTGTAGGGGCCTTAATGGGCCAGCAGGAGGGTTTACCAACAGGGCCTTGGCAACCAGCTGACTGTAGCTTGGTGTATTTGCCTTCTACTCCCTGGTCAAATAGAACAGAGGTATAATGAATAGTGGTCCCCCCTGCTGCATGAGTTTTAGTTTGGGAGGCTTCAAAAAATTGTTCTCCCTGCTTGTTAACACAAATTGAGGGGGACACATAACAAGAGTCATGCCTCGCCTGGGTATGCGAACAGGTTGCAGAAGAATTTTGGAGAGCTTTACTTGTACTAGGGGGAATAAACTTTGGCTTGTTAACACATACCCATTTAGGCTGATGAACTCCTCCAAGTTTATGGTCAACCTCGGCATGGAGGTAAGCCACCTTAGTCATGCAGTCAGCAGTCTCGGTCCAACTAGTGGGAGCCTGAGTCCAAGATCATCACTTGCATTCACAGGGGGGCCCAAAAACTTACACCATGATGTTGGAACGTGGAGGGCCAAGGCCTCCATGTACAAACCTGTTAAGCAGAAGTGCCTAAATCAGGATCCTCACACAGATTGTTGGCTGCATCTGAAAAAGAACAAAATTTGTCCTCAGGGGGAGGCCCTCCATCCCTGTGTTGTGGTAAGTCATTAACCTGTTTAACCAGGCATTCTGGTAACCATCTTGGGGCTGATTGCTCTTGGTCCAAAAGACAAGCTGAGCCTCGTCCCCAGATGAGGACAGGATCTGGACCTTTCCATTTATTTGTAAGGGAATTGCACCACATAAGAGGTGGGTGAACAGAATTGGACAAGGGATGCCAGTTTCTGTCTGCGGCCGAATGGCCTTCACTGTCTAGGGTAAGAAAAATAAGGGGAAGTAAGGCATGGTTAAGGCGATGCCTGGGAGTGGTAAATACAAGGGCGGAAGCCTTATGGAGGGTTATCCAAGTCTATAAGGTAAGGTGGGCACGTTCCACAACGCCTTGGACCTGAGGGTTGTATGGAATTCCAGTAGTATGACGAATTTGCAAGGTAGCACAAAACTATTTAAACTTGGCACAGGTATATGCAGGATAATTATCTGTTTTAATATGTATTGGTTTACCCATTATGGAAAAGGCTGAAATAAGAGGAGAAAGAACATATTTGGTAGCCTCTCCTGAATGTGGTGATGCAAAAATAAAGTCGCTGAAGGTATATATAGAAACGTGTATATATTTGGTAATTTCAAATTCAGGAAAATGAGTAACATCCATTTTCCAAAACTTATTGGGCACTAATTCTCGGGGGTAAACTCTCATGTGTTGAATGGGGAGGGAGACAGTGCAACCTGGGCATGCTTTTATTATTTCTCGTGCCTGTTGCATGGTAATTTTACAAAGTAATTGAAGGCTCTTGGAATTTAGATGGTGAAGATTGTGTAACTCTGTGGCCTTTTGAATGGAGCCCACAAAAATTGGAAAGATGGGACGAGTTGCTGCATCAGCTTGGGCATTACCTTGTGTTAGAGGCCTGGGATGATCAGAGTGTGCCCTGATGTGTTCTAAGAAAAATGGGTGTTGTCTGGCCTGAATTAGCTGCTGAAGCTGATGAAAAAGAAAGGCCACATTGGAAGAAGCCTTAATGGTGGGGGAAATGTCCAGCAGGGGCACAGAATGAGCAATGTAGGCACTGTCTGTATAAATATTAACAGGATTATCAAAAAATATTATAAAAACTTGTGTTATGACAAACAATTCCACAACCTGTGCTGACTGATAGATAGTATCAAAGATGGTAGGCTGGTTATTGACAACAAAGAGCGCTCAGCCATTACTGGAACCGTCTGTAAAGACATTAAGGGCTTGAGGAATGGGAGCCTTTTGAGTAATTTTGGGAAAAATAAATGGATGTAACTGGACAAAATGTAAAAGGGGGTCATTGGGGAGGTGGTTATCAATTGTTCCCCAAAAGCCTGATAGGGCAATACCCCATTCATCCCGTGTCTGTATTAAAAATTTGGTTTGGTCCTTCATATATGGAATTAAATTATTATGAGGTTCTTTGCCAAAATGTTGTCGAGAATCAAATGACCTTTAATAATAATAGAAGCTACCTGAGCAAGATTAACAGTAATAACCTTGGAGGATGTGGTGGGTAAATGGACCCAAAGCAAGGGGCAGCCTTTATTTTTAAAATGTGGATCTCGCTGCCAAATTATTCGTGTGGGTGTATGAGGAGTTTGTTAAATAACCAGAACCAGAGGAAGGTTATAAGAAATTTGTGTAACAAACTGTTGGGCAATGGCTTCTGTGACTTGGTTTAATGCCTGTAATGCCTCGTGTGTAAGCTTTTGAGAGGAGGAGGGGTGGGAATCACCTCTCAAAATATAATTAAGGGACAAAAGTACACAAGTGGGTAATTTTAAATATGTTCTTAGCCATTTAATATCCCCAAGTAATTTTTGAAAATCATTAAGAGTGTGAAGATGGTCCACACGTAGTTGTATTTTAGGAATTTGAATCTGATTATCTTGAAGTTTAAGGCCCAAATAGGTATAACAGTCCTGTGTTTGAACCTTATCAGAAGCTATCTGCAGTCCCAAGGTAGTGAGGGTTTTGTAAAGGTCCAGGTAACAATTATTAACGTCATGGATATTAGGTGCAGCAATTGACAAATCATCCAATTAATGTAAAATATGAATTTGTGAACATTGCTCTCTCACAGGGTCTACTGCTTGAGCAACGTATTTTGGGCTAAGACTAGGGCTGTTGGCCATACCTTGGGGAAGAACCTTCCATTGAAATCTGTGCATAAGGCCCTGAAAATTAATGTGAGGGAGACTAAAGGCAAAATAGGGTCTATCCTCAGGATGTAAAGCAATGGTAAAAAAGCAATCTTTTAAGTCAACAACCATTTTACAATAGTTTTTGGGAATAGCCACTGGTGTGGGAATTCCTGGCTGTAGTGCTCCAATCAGGCATATAACTTTATTAATGACATACAAATCTTGTAAAAGGCGCCACTTGCCTGATTTTTTCTTGATAACAAAAATAGAATTATTCTATGGTGAGCTTGATGGCTCTACATAGCCAGCTGCCAGCTGTTCCTGCACTAACATGGAGGCAGCCTCCAATTTTTCTTGGGTAAGGGACCACTGATCCACCGACACAGGAGTCTGAGTCTCCCAAATAATTTTATCTGCATGGGGTACAGGAGGGTCAGGGACCAACACTAAAAATCCAAATACCCAAGTCTATATGTATTTGTTTTTTTGTAAGGGTTGTATAGGCTCAACCAGTCCTTGTCTCAGTCTTCCCATGCCTGTACCAGGGACAAAATTCATATGAAGCATTTGATGAGTCACCATGGAATTGGGACTGGAAAGAATAACTTACATTTGACTCAAAATATCTCGGACGTATAGGTTAAGATGAAGGTCAGGAACCAAGAAAGGAGTGACAGTTCCCATATTACCCTCTTTATCAGTCCAGCTAAGAGCCCTAGAGCTGACCAGAGGATTTTTTGACTGTCCTATCCCTTTAAGGTCTGTCAAGGATGGGGTGAGGGGCCAACCTGTTGGCCAGTATTTTTGAGAAATAATTGTGACATCAGCTCCAGTATCAAGAATTCCTTGGAATTCCTTTCCTTCAATAAGTAAGATAAGGGTGGGTCTATTGTGAGAAATGGGCTGAACCCAATATACATCAGAGGAGCCCAAGCAGGTAGTCCCCCTCGGTAGGTTTGAGTGGTGGAAGTGCCTCCTGAATCCAAGGGAAGGAGTATTAATTGTGCAAGTCTTGTTCCTGCTGGGATGGCCGCAACTCCATTAATAGCTGTGGCCAGTATTTTTATTTCTCCAGTGAAATCATTATCTTTAATGCCAGGGAAGACCTGAACACCTTATAAGGTAGTAGAGGCTCTTTCAAGAATAAGGGCACACATATGAGATGGAGTGGGACCCATAATTCCAGTGGGTATTATCTGGGGCCCTTGCATTGAGTCTAATATTGTATCGGTGGCGGCAAAAAGGTCCAATCCTGCGCTGCCTGGGGTGGCTAATTGGAATGATGCAATTGTGGAGAAGGATTTTGAGATAGGCTGCTGAGGGCATTTGTCTTAGATGTACACTCACTGGCCCAGTGATGACCTTTACCTCATCTAGGGCAAAGTGTAGCTGGGGGCAGTTTAGCCTCAGTTTGAAAAGACACTATTCTTAGGCTTTGTTTGCCTGTCGGACACTCACGTGCAAAATGGCCAGGTTGTTTACAAGTAAAGCAACTACGTGAGCCAGGATTGTGAAAGGCCTTGGTAAAGGCGGCACCGAGGGTGAGACCCATGGCAAGGGCTACACCCAACCCTGCACAGAGTCCAATAAAGTCAGAAAGTTTCACTTTTTTCTTATGTGGTCGAAGAACATCCTGACATGCCAGGTTGGCATTTTCAAAGGCAAGATGTTTTACAAAGGTGCTTTCGCTTTCACTTGGTCCAAGCAAGAATCCCGCAGCTAGGTTAAGCCAGGGAACAAAGTCGCTATAAGGCTTGTCGGGCCCTTGTCGAATTTTTGCCAGGGAAGTCGTAGCAGAGGCCTTTTGAGGGAGGCGTCTCCAAGAATGTAAGCCAGCCATCTGAATCTGTGTCAAAAGTCCAGCAGGGAAACGTGCCAGTTAAGTTTTAGTGTCAAAAGGCGCATTGCCCACTAGCTTAACATAAGTCCAGGAATTAGAGGAGGGCTTAGTTAAATTTTTCTGAGCAGTTTCCTGACAGTGCTCTTTGAAATCTGCATTCCATAACAGGAAGTCTGCGGCATTGAGGGTAGCTTGGTCTAAAAATTTCCAATCATTGGGAGTAAGACATTTTGTCATGTAGCTTTCTAATAAAGCCTACGTGTAGGGTGCAATGGGTCCATACTGAGCACAAGACTTTTTAAGTTTTTTCAAGAAAACGCATGCTTAATGTTTTGTAGACACTCTGGGTTCCTTCCTGCCTAGGGATGAAGTCCTCATCCTCTGAGTCCTGATCTCCTTGATCCATTTCCCCCGTTTCCTCCTCTTGATCCTCGTCTAAGTCTTTGACATCAACCTGGGCAGGCTTAACTATCTAACTGAGGGTGACTGAAAAGTGAGAACAGTCCAATGGAGCGGCTTAGCCTTTGTATTAGACCACTTTGGGCCAGCTTGTGTTGACTGCAGCAATAAGGCTAATGAATAAAGCTCAGAGTCAAGGGATCTTAATTCTTTTTAAACTTGGATCTCTTCCAGTCTATGTTGGAGAGACTCTCCCAAGGGAGCCAGGTTAGGCAAGGGAATTGGGGAAAAAAATATCTGGTGGGGGGATTTGGCCCCTGAAGGGCCAGAGCACAAAAAACAGGAGAGATATAGGAGGGAGGTGGATGTATAAGTCCTATAGGCTGTGGCTGGGTCCTAAGCAGTGGCAGGTCTTCTGTATCATAGGGAGTTGCTTCCTTCTCCAAGTTAGCCTTCTCCCCAGGGGTCAATGTGTCTCCAGGATTTAAAACTGGATAAAGGCGGTTGGTAACCATTGGAGCCCTATTCATTAGGGTGGTATTTTGAGGGGGACCAGGAAGGTTTCCAGGGTCCTGGGGAGACTGAGAATGGTCTATGTCTATACTAACTGATGGGCATGCGAGGGGGGACGAGAGGTCTTTTGCATAGTCTCTTTCCTAATCCTGAAAAGTTTTAAGGTACCATTGTCAAAGGGTGAACTTTTAAGAAATTCATTAATTAATTTCCAGTAAGAAAAGGTGGGAACAGGCAATTTTTCTGTCCAAAGGATTCATAATAATCTTTTAAACAGTCTCCTACTCTAAGCCATCTTTTACCATTAATGGTCCCTTCAAGGTGAAATCATAGACACAATTCCCCTATGTATGAAAAGAAAAATTTTAAGTCCTTTTTCTTAACACGTGCCCCCCATGTCTTGAAGGAATCCTTGAGGCCCGACAAATACAAATCATGTGACAAAACTGCTTGACCCATGGTGGGTCACTCCCCATGCGTCATCCCCACTCTCCTCCTGGATCTGTCTCTCGGTGGTGTCTGCTGAGGCAATTGTGAGCTCCGCTTGACCAAGTTTTCCAGGAGGACGGGGTTCCCTATGACTCAAAGGCTCGAGCCCCAGTCAGTGGGCGCCAGATGTCCCGGCTGGCAGGACACATCAACGTGGGCAGCGAACCAAGATAGGGAGGAATGAAGGGACAAGAGACACGAGAGATGACAGCAAGACAGGAGTTCTGATCAACCTTCAAAATACATTGTTCACACAGGGGATTTTATATGCTGGAGATGGGAAAGCTCTCATCGGCAGTTCCTGGATGTCTACACAAGGTGAGATAACCTCAGGATATTTCAGGAAGACAGATGGCCACAGGATGTCTCAGGGACACAGATGGCTAAATGATGTCTCCAAGAGATGATGTCTCCCTGGGTGTTGTTTCTTGTAAGTGTCAGGCTATTCTTTGAAGGAGAATTCCTTCTACCCCTGACAGTCAGGGATTCAGTATTTCCAATGGAAAACTGAAAAAAGAATGCAATGTGTATGCAAATATGTGCTACCCCAAAATCTTCCCACTTTCATTCAGAACAATGCCTTGACATTACCTTCACCCCAAGTAAGACACAATTAGAGAAGATTTGAAAATCTGTGAATACACATCTGGAATGGAAAATGCTCAGGAGTTCACAAACTTGAAGGTGGTAGAGGAGTTTCCAAAAGCAAAGAACAGGGTAATAACTCCACAAACATGGAGCTCTGCCGGCATAAAGATTTCTTGACAAACTGCTTCTGAGGTTGGGCACTTGAAATATATGTTGTTTTCAGGAGCTTTAGCTTCCTTTGTATTGAGACCATCAAATCTGGGTCTGCATCTATGTGACCTGGAGGACATGGTTTCATATTTTCCAATGGATATGAGGCAGCAGTGCTGAATTCTCTCTTTGTAGGTAAACTGTTGCCAATGGGGGCTAAGTGTCTCCCAGTGTGGACTGTGAAGACATTTAATCATCCTCCACTTTTGTGGTGTTTCTTGTAGCTGCACTGGGAGTTTGGTATTTGCTTCTCGAAATGCAAGGAGTTCAACTGGGACACAGTGCTCGAGGGAGTTCTGTCATGTGTGGTGGGTAAGGGTCTGCAAGAGAATGCACCAACCAGGCTTATATCCCACATAGCTTGCCCCCTTGACCATAGCAATCTGATTCTAAACATTGCACTGAAACCTCTCCATATAACAAGATGCCTTTACATACAAGGATCTAGAGGCTACACTATGTCAGTCACAAACCATTTGGAAGCCAATGCAAATCCAAATGACCCCACCACAGATGTTTTAACACACACCTGCACTCCACTGCTCTAGGCCGACTACTCATCAGGTTCCAAATTACTGGCATCTCTCTTCTACACCATTTTCATGAACACCAGTCAATCAAGGCACTGTCTGATACACTCATGATCATCAATAGGACATACAAAGTTTCTCCAGTGCGACCTGGTCCTGGGAATTCAAAAATTTAATGGTATTTATCTAGCCATTTTTCAACGATGACATTGGAGGCACAGTGGGATTCAATTCACTCAGGAACCATTAAATGGAGAAAAAGCTCATTTCAATGAAAGCTCTAGAAAACGTTAACAGGCAAGGCTTCCCAAAGACAGGCCAAAAGGTCACATGAAGCCAGGTCCATTGAGGTCTACAATGTGAGGTCCATGTGTGTTTTGACTTGCAACAATGGCTGCCACGTCTTTAAGAATAAAATCATGTAATATCATTCCTGAGATTCCCAGTGCTCTGTGGAAAGCCACCCTGGGCCTAGATCTCAGTTTCCAAGGGCGAATCTCATGTGTGGCCTCCTAAAATCCCAACACAATACACAGCAATACTTCTTGGAGGTCAGTTCCAGAACTCAGTCTCTAGGGGAATCACACCAGTGTTCAAGCCCAGGTGGATCCAGTCAACTCTTCCAACCACGACTTAAATAAAAACAATTAAAACCAAAACACTCCCACATGGCCCTCATCTTCTCCCATATAGACACTCATCATAACCTCTGGCTGGAGTTTTCCATGAGGGTCGCAGGCCAAGACAATGTTCAAAATAATCTCCCTTGCACCTCATTTGCCTAAATTCAGGGTGGCCTGGACACCCTTCCTGTGATCCAGAAGTGATCAAATAGGCCTGCCCTTAATACTGTTCCATTTCTCCAATTTGAGGCCTTCTGACTGTGGGGTTTAGATTCTTTATGTGAATTGGAGTCATGAGAAAACCAAGGTCCTCTGCAGAGATTTGAAGAACTCACTTGACCCAAAGGATCCCTATTCTCAATTGATGGATTTTAGGAACCTAAAAGGGGTAGACAATAGAATTCATTAACAATGACTAAACTTTTTTCCATTTTGGTTTTGGATGCTCACATGGGATCTTTCTTTAGATCCATCAGGTGCTGAAAATCTAAGCCACAGCCTCACACAGGGCCAAGAGCCTGATCCAGACACATCCCTTTCCAAAGCAATTAAGCAAAGAGCCACAGGTGATGCCCATTCATTTCCATTTCAAAACTGTTTTTTTCAGGCTTCACAAAGGGGTGGCCTGAGGCAAAGACTTTCCTGACATTCAGGGCAAAAGAACAATAGGTAAGCAAAAGGCCCAAAGCAGGTTTATACACTGAGATTTTCCTGGTCACACGGATATCTGAGTTTTTTGATATGCTGGCCATTCCCTTCAGCTATCCAGTACATGGTCATGTAACAGACCTTGGAGTTGGTACATACCTTGGACAGAAAACCATGAGTGTATTCTGGAGAGTGGCCAGAATTCAGGAAGAAAACAGGGACTTATGAAGGTAGTAGGTGTTGCCCATCCATAAGGCAAGGCACACTCCATTCATAAATTGGGCAGGATGAATGCTGGGAAGCTTTCTACTAGACAGGACACATCCATTGTTGCATTCTCTTTTCTAATGTCTACAACCAGGGACACAGTGGGATACACAGACATAAAAACACTCACCTTGTAAAAGAATCTACTAGAAACAGTTCACTCCAAACCAAACAAACCACCTCTCTGATCTGGTTTCTTTGGCTAACTCTGTGAAGTTGTCAGGAACAAAGTGTTGAGCCACTACCTGCTTTCTCAGGAAATGTCCCTCTTCAGAACTCTCCTGGCATTTGGCTATCCTCACAGCAGTAGTTACCGAGAAAGACTGACTCTGTCCTTGGAAAATCCAAACAATTGAGCCCACTGGGACTGGGATTTGGACTGCCTCTTGGTGCCTGGTTTCTTGGATACCAAGTTCAGAGAGTTCAATCACCAAGGAAATGAGGCATGTCACTTTCTTTGGAACTGAATGAGGCCACTGCCTTGGAAACCACATTGTCCTAAGAGTTGCTTCCAAGGGTCCCATGAGATGGAAGCTTCCCCTACTTTCTGTGACACTTTCACAAGTTAGAATGATATATCATCCATAGGCACCCAGGAACAGCTCTCCACACAGGCTGGTTTGATCCATCTTCTCTACAATAAGAAGAGAAAAGCTGATTCAGACACTTTGCTTCATCCTGACCAGGTTGCTTGCCATGGAATATGACTTTTGCTCTCTCAGGTCCTTCGTACCTGCCTACAACTTCTCTGGGTATCATTTCTGTATGGACCTTTGAGGTTCTCAGCAGGTGGAAGGTCCCGTACTTTCCTGTATTCTAAGAACAACTCTGTCCCTGCTTTTCAGTAAAATGAGATTGAGGGAAGAGTGTATATTTAGGGTTAATAACAGGTTCAATTTGGGTTAGGAAATATTCTCTGTGATGAATTATGTTATTGGGAACCTGCGATATTTACAAAAATATAGAGGTGAAATATAAGAATGAAAACAGAAATCTAGGTATGATTTGAAGGCCAGAAGGGCATTGGGCCCTTGATTGGGATACTTAGCTTTGAATTATGTTCTGCACAGATTTCTCAGAAAATTTGATATACAATGGCATAGGACCTGTACCTTGGAAGATTGAATGTAGAAGAGAACATCCACTCAAAAAAGGATAGTCATTAGGATTTGAAAGATAGTCGGTACGTTTAGGAAGAAGAGTGAGTATATGATATGGACCAAAAGTTCTTTAGCAATAGGGTTTCTTATTTTTCAATAAACATGAGGAAGCAGTGCAGAATCCTCTCTTTGTAGGTCAACTGTGACCACTGGAGACTAAGTGTCTCCCCGTGTGGACTGTGAAGCCATTTGTTCCTCCTCAACGTTTTGTGGTATTTTTGCTGCAGCACTGGGAGTTTGGTATTTGCGTAACAAAATACAAGGAGCTCAACTGGGACACAGTGCTGGAGGGAGTTCTGTCACGAGTGGTGGGTCAGAGTCTGCGAGAGAAAGCACCAACCAGGCTCTATCCCTCATATCTTGTCCCATTGCCGCCTTGTCCATCTCAACCTCATTCTGAACATTGCCGTGAAACCTCTCCATATAACAAGATGCCTTTACATATAAGGGTCTGCTGGCTGCACCATGTCAGTCAAAAGCCATTTGGAATCCAATGGTAGATCCTCATGGCCCTACCACTGATGTTCTTTCACACACCTGCCCACCACTCCTCTAGGCCCACTACTCAGCAGGCTCCAACATACTGAAATCTCTGTTCTACACCATTTTCATGAAACCCAGTAATTCAAGGCACTGTCTGGTACCCTCATGATCAGCAACAGGACATACAAAGCTTCTCCAATGAATTTCCAAAATTTTATGGTATTTTTCTAGCCATTTTTCAAGGATGAAGTTGGAGGCACTGTTGGTTTCAATTCATTCAGAAAACATTAAATGTTGAGGAAGCTCATTTCAGTGAATGCTCTGGAGAACTCTCACAGGCAAGTCTTCCCAAAGAGTGGCCAAATGGACACATGAAGCCAGGCCCATTGAGGTCTACAATGTGAGGTACGTGTGTGTTTTGACTCTCAACTATGGTACTGAAGTCTTTCAGAATAAAATCATGTGATATCCTGGCTGAGATTCCCAGTGATCTGAGGAAAGCCACCCTGGGCCTAGATCTCAGTTTCCAAGGGCGACTCTCATGCGTGGCCTCCTAAAATCCCAACAAAATTCATGGCAATACTTCTCTGAGGTCAGTTCCAAAACCCAGTCTCTAAGGGGAATCACACCAGAGTTCAAGCCCTGGTGGACCAAGTCATTTCTTCCAACCGCCTCACAAATGACCAAAATTAAAACCAAAACTCTCCCACATGGCCCTCATCTTCTTCCATATAGTCACTCATCGTAACCTTTGCCAGGAGTTTTCCATGAGGGGCACAGCCAAAGACAGTGTCCAAAATAAACTCCCTTGCCCCTCATTTGCCAATATTCAAGGTGGCCTGGACACCCTTCCTGTGAACCACGAGTGATCAAATAAGCCTGCCGTTAATACTGCTCTATTTCTCCAATTTGAGGCCTACTGACTTTTAGGTATAGATTATTTATGTGATTTGGAGTCATGAGAAAACACAAGAACCTCTGCGGGACTTTGAAGAACTCATTTGACCCAAAGAATCCCTAATACGTTAATCCCTAATACTCGTTAATACGGCACTGCTTCTCCAATTTGAGGCCTATTGACTGTGGGGTTTAGATTCTTTATGTGAATTGGAGTCATGAGAAAAACCAAGCACCTATGGGCTAGCCTCTGCAGGGTTTTGAGGAACTCATTTGACCCAAATGATCACTAGTCTCACTTGATGAAGGTCAGGAACCTTACAGAGGTAGGCAAGAGACTTCATTCGCAATGACTGCTCTTTTGGCAATTTTTGTTTTAGATGCACACATTGGATCTTTTTTTTAGATCCTTCAGGTGCTGAGAATCTAAGACATAACCTCACACAGGGCCAAAAATCTGATTCAGACACATCCCTTTCCAAAGAAATTAAGTAAAGAGCCACAGGTGATGCCCTTTCATTTCCATTTGAAACCTGTTTTCTTCATGCTTCACAAAGGTTTGGCCTGAAGAAAAGACCTTCCTCACATTCAGGGCAACAGAACAATTGGTAAGCACAGAGCTTGGAGGTGGTACAAATCATGGAAACAAAATCGTGAGCCTATTCTGAGAGTGATCAGTTTTCAGGAAGAAAACAGGAACTTAGGAAGATAGTAGATGTTGCCCATCCATAAGTCAAGCCGCAGTCCATTCATACACTGGACAAGATAAATCCTGGAATGCTTTCTACTAGACAGGACACATCCATTGATGCATTCTCTTTTCTAATGTCTACAACCACGGACACAGTGGATGCACAGAAAAAGAAACACTCGCCTTGCGAAACGTCTTACCAGAAACAGTTCACTCCAAACCAAACAAACCACCTTTCCTAACTATTCTTAGAACATGAGACAAAACCTCAAACCCACACCCAAACCCACAAAGGCACCTCCTTCCCCGAAGTAGGTCTGTAACTATCGGGAGTGTCCTCTGAATGGTGGGCCATACTATGTTCCGCTGAAATGGCCTGTCCTGTGTCAGATCTGGTCTCCTTGGCCAACTCTGTGAAGTTTTCATGAGCCAGCAGTGATCCACTACCTGGTTTCTCAGGAAAGGCCCATCTTCAGAGCTTTCCTGACATTTGGCCATCCTCACATCAGTAGGTACCAAGAAAGACTGACTCTGTCCTTGGTAAATCCAAACAAGTGAGAACACTGAGACTGGGACTGGGACTGGCTCTTGGTGCCTGGCTTCCCGGATCTGAGACTTCCATCACCAAAGAAGTAAGGTGAGGTTACTTCCTTCAATATCTTAATGAGGTCACTGCTTTGGCAACCACTTTGTCCTAACAGTTCCTTCCAATGGTCCTATGATGGAGGTTGCCCCTACTTCCTGTGATACTTTCACAAGTTAGAATGGTATATCAACCATAGGCATCCGGGAACAGCTTACCACACAGGACTGGTTTGGTCCATCTTCTCTACATTAAGAAGAGAGAGGCTTATTCAGAAGCTACCCTTCATCCTTACCAGGTTGTTTCCCATGGAAGGTGACTTTTGCTCTCTCAGGTACTTCATTGCTGCCTGCATCTTTCCCTGGGATCAAATCTGCATGGACCTTTGAGGTTCTCAGCAGGTGGAAGATCCCCTACATTCCTGTATTTTAAGATGAACTCTGACCCTGCCCTTTTGTAAAGTTAGATTGACGGATCAGTGTATGGTTAGGGTTAATACCTTGTTCGATTTGGGTTATAAATCATTCTGCAGGATGATTACTGCTATTGGTAACCTGCAATATTTATAAGATTATAGAGGTGAAATATAAGTACAAAAACAGAAATCTATGTAAGATTTGTAGCACAGAAGGGCATTAGGCCCTTGATTTGGATACTTAGCTTTGAATTACATTCTGCAGAGATGTCTCAGATAATGCGATATACAATTGCAAAGGACCTTGTACTTTGGATGATTGATTGTAGAAGAGAATATTTACTCAAATTGGGAGAGTCAGTAGGATTAGGAAGATAGTCTGTAGGTTTAGGAAGAAGAGTGAGTATAAAATTTGGAACAAATGTTCTTTAGCAATAGGGTTTCGGTTATAGAGTGAATGTAAATGTCAGCACATGTGAAGACTCAGTCACAATGATGAACTGGAGAAAATATAGGAAAAAAGATATCAATAGAGACATTACAAAATCAGGCAATTATAATGTGAGTGATAGGATTAGACATTTTCAACATGGTTAAGATTGAATGCATAATCTTAGGAAGAAAAAAAATATGTAGTTACCAATAGGAATAACATTTGAAAGCATTAGGCAACCTGGACATGGATGTTTTTAGTAATCCATGTTCACTTTCCATTTAGGCTTTGGTACAATCATAAGTGTGACCTTTGCATTTTCTGCCCAGAAAATTATTGTGATAAAATGTATCTGTGGATCATGTGATATGAGTATTTCTTTCACCATTTCTGGGAGCAATATTTGAAGACATATAAATTAGTATTGGGGGTACAAAGTGGTGTACCCTGTGTCAATGAATATAGAGATAATGGATGAATAGAATATACTGTGAATAAATAATCTTAACTGGTTCCACTTTAAATAATGGATTGAATTGATATCTGAAAATATATAAGATATCATATACTGACATACAATCATTCATTCCAACCAGTTATATATCTAATGGTAATCTTAGGGTTATTGTTTATCATGAAGTCTGTGTGAGTTTTGCTACAAAAGTGATTATGGAAATCGAAAATAATGTGTTTGGAAAGAAGTCTCATGAAAAGACCAGTCAAGAAATATGGAGGAATACATGAGTTGTGAAGCAGGAAGTGATTGAAAGTGAAACAAATGCCTATAAATTTGCTAAATTGTGGATGAAATATATATCCAATGATGTGCATAAACTGATGAAATAGTAGTGTACCAGTGTTGAATACAAATGAACGGCAAAATACATATCATGTCCCATAGGAATCGACTTGCATTGATGTTAAACTGAGTCAGTTACTGTAGAAATATTAGGATTCGCGTGCATCATTCACTGAATTTAGTTTTCTTTTTTTAAAACTTTTTATTAATGGTTGTTCAAAACATTACATAGTATTGTGGTGAGCGTCACAGGTTGGGGGGCCTGGCTTGAGGAAACAAAAGAGAAGGCCCTAGACACTCAGGATTGGAGATCCGCCCATTCTGGGATAAAGAGTTGCTGCACAGTGATTGCTTCCCACCTATTGAGAGGAGAAGCTTGGCCCAATGCACACAGCTCCACCTACTGGAAGAGAAGTTAATTGAACTCTATTACTGCATGTATTATTATTATTTTTTTCTTTTTATTTTCTTCTTTTTCTTTCATTTTCATTTTTTTGTTGATGTTCTTTAACTTTTTTTAATGTTTTTATTTTTTAAAATTTTTAAAATTTATTATTTTATGATTCTTTTAAATTTTAATTTTCATTTTTATAATTATCATTATTATTTCTAAAAAATTTTATTTCTTTCTTTATTTTCTATTTTTTTTCTTTTGTCTTTTCATTTCTTTTCAATTTTCTTATTCTCCCTTCCTTGAATTCTACCTGCCTACTCTCATTCTCTTTAGTGACTTCTTCCCATCCCTACTACTATCTTTCCTCCCAAGCTTCAAATAAATTTATAAGAGTAAGCAGTAACTCAGCAGTCAAACAGAACAAGAAGTAACATTAGCAGCATAAAAAAGCAAGGATGAAAATGTGTACAAACAATGAAGGACAACATAAATAATCAGGAGGACCTAGAATCATCAGGAAAATGGTCATATAAAGAACTCAAGGAATACCTTAGACAGATGGAATGGAACCTTAAAGAGGATACGAGACAGCAATTCCAAACAGTGAAAGAACACATTGAAAATGAATTACATAAACAGATAAAAGAAGAAGTTAAGCGTCTTTATCAGGAGATAGAGATTATAAAAGAAATCAAACAATAATTCTAGAAATGAAGGAAACGATAAACCAAATTAAAAACTCAATTGAGAGTATCACTAACAGAGTGGAGCAAGTAGAAGCCAGAACGTCAAATAATGAAGAAAAAATATATCATCTTGAAAGGAGTCTAGCCAACTCCGAAAAACTGGTAAAAAATCATGAGAAAAACATCCAAGAGATATGGGATAACATAAAAAAACAAACTTATGAGTCATCTGGATAGAGGAAGGTACAGAGATTCAAACCAAGGGAATGAGTAACCTGCTGAATGAAATAATTTTAGAAAACTTTCCAGAAATAAAAAAGGAAACGGATATACAAATTGTAGATGCATACAGGACACCGAGCACACAAAATCACAGTAGACCAATGCCAAGACACATTGTTACGAAAATATCCAAAAAACAGACCAAAGAGAAATTATTAAAAGGTACATGAGAAAGGAGGCAGATGACATTCAGGGGTAAACCAATAAGGTTAACAACAGATTTTTCATCACAGACGCTGAAAGCGAGAAGATCCTGGAACAATGTATTTCAAATACTGAAAGACAATGGATGCCAACCAATAATTCTGTATCCAGCAAAATTAAGCTTCAGGTACGACAACAAAATAAAAATATTTCATAATTAACAAAAGCTAAAAGAATTTGCAGCCAGAAAAGCAGCATTGCAAAGTGTCTTGAGCAAAACACTACACGAGGAAGAAATGAAAAACAACAACCAAAACTATCACTGGGAAGTGCCTCAGTAATAACAGAGGGCGGGGGAAAAGCTAATCATGGAGAAACAAACTAAATTTAAAAAAAAATAAATAATCAAAATGGCTGGCAGTACAAACCATATATAAATAGTAACTCTAAACCTTAATGGTTGAACTCTCCAATAAAGCGATATAGGCTGGTAACTTGGATTATAAAAACAAATCCAACAATATGTTGCCTCCAGGAGACACATCTGAATGGAAAAGGCATACACAGGCTGAAGGTGAAAGGTTGGGAAAAAATATACCATGCACACGGTCCTCGTAAGCAACCAGGGGTGGCCATCCTCACATAGAATAAAATCGACTTCAAGACTAAGTTATTCAAAAGGGATAAGTATGGATATTATATAACTTTAAAAGGAATCATTCACCAACAAGACATAAAAATTATCAATATTTATGAACCAAATAATGGTGCTGCGACCTTCATAAAACAAATTCTTCTCAAGTTCTGGAATCAAATAGACAACAACACAATAATTATCGGTGACTTCAACACAGCTCTCTCACCATTGGACAGATATTTCAAACAAAAGTTGAATTAAAAAAATATAGAATTCAATATCACAATCAATAACCTAGACTTAACTGAAATATATAGAATATACCAACCATCATCAAATGGATATACTTTTTTTCAGCAGCACATGGATCCTTCTCAAAAATAGACCATATATTATGCCATAGGGCAACCCTCAGTAAATATAAAGGGGTGGAGATAATACCATGCATTTTTTCTGACTATAATGGAATGAAACTGTAAATCAATGATAAAAGAAGGAAGAAAAAGTCCTACATCACATGGAAAATGAACGATATGTTACGGAATGATCAATGGGTTACAGAAGACATAAAGGTGGAAATCAAAAAATTCTTAGAGATAAACGAAAACACAGACACAACATATCGGAATCTACGGGACACAATGAAAGCAGTTTTAAGAGGGAAATTCATCGCCTGGTGGTCATTCCTCAAAAAAAAAAAAAAAAAAAAAGGAAAAACCAACAAATAAATGAGTCACAACACACGTTACAGAACTCTCTCCAGCACTCTGTCCCAGTTGAACTCCTTGTATTTTGTGAAGCAAAAACCATATTCCCAGTGCAGCAGCAAGAAGCACCACAAAATGTGAAGGATGACCAAATGTCTTCACAGTCCCCACCAGGAGACACTTGGCTTCCTGTGGCCACAGTTTACCTACAAAGAGAGAATTCAGCACTGCTGCCTCAGGTTCATTGGAATATAAGAAACCATGTCTTCCAGGTCACATAGATGCAGACCCAGATTTGATGGTCTCACTACAAAGGAAGCTAAAGCTCATGACAACAACATATATTTCAAGTGCCCAACCTCAGAGGCAGTTTCCCAAGAAGTCATAGGCCAGCAGAGCTCCATGTTGGTGGAGTGTTTACCCTGTCCCTTACTTTTGGAAGCTCCTCTACCACCTCCAAGGTTGTGAACTCCCGAGCATATTCCATTCAGATACATAATCACAGATTTTCACACTTTTCTCCTCTTATTGTGTCTTACTTGGGGCGAAGGTAATATCATGGCACTTCTCTGGATGTGAGTGGGAAGATTTTTGTGTAGCACATGTTTACATACACATTGGAGTCATTTTCCAATTTTCCATTTGAAATACTGAATCCCTGACATTAACCCCTACCCTACTGGACTCTGACTAATAATCTTAATATGATGGTGAGAAATAACCCAAAAAGAATAGAAATACAAGCAGTTCAGAGGAGGCATGGTGTGTAGTTGGAATTGCCTTTTGCATTATATAGTGTAGGAGTTATAAATCTAGTCAATTTTTTGTTGAAATAACTCTACATGTGTTTTTAAAGTTAACAAATATGTGAATTCCTGTGTCCCTTTCTCTGTAGCCTATACGGTGCATGTATTTTTATATGCACATAGAAAATCCTATCTGGGATCACACGTATATACTTGTGAGGTGGCTGAATTGGCAGATACAAATTGTGAGAAGAGATCACTCCTCCTAAACGCTGTTGGAACTGAAAATTCAACCTATGGGTGAGCTTCCAAGTTGAATAACATTATACATAAATCCATGTTCAGTAAATGAATATTTTTGCATCTGTGGATTATATATATTTCATGATGAATTTCGATTGGCATATATATTGCTACTTTTTTTCTTTTATTGGTTGTTCAAAACATTACAAATCTCTTCACATATCATATTTCATACATTAGATTCAAGTGGGTTATGAACTCTCACTTTTACCCCAAATACAGATTGCAGAATCACATCGGTTACACATCCACATTTTTACATAATGCCCTATTAGTTACTTTTGTATCCTGCTACCTTTCCAATACTCTACTATCCCCCCTCCTCTCCCCTCCCATCTTCTCTCACTACCCCATCTACTCTAATTCATTTCTCTCCTTGTTTATTTTCCCAGTCCCCTCACAACCTCTTACATGTAATTTTGTGTAACAATGAGGGTCTCCTTCCATTACCATGCAATTTCCCTTTTCTCTCCCTTTCCCTCCCACCTCATATCTTTGTTTAATGTTAATCTTTTCTTCCTGCTCTTCCTCCCTGCTCTGTTCTTAGTTGCAATCCTTATATCAAAGAAGACATTTGGTATTTGTTTTTTAGGATTGACTAGCGTCACTAAGCATAATCTGCTCTAGTACCATCCATTTTCCTGCAAATTCCATGATTTTGTCATTTTTTAGTGCTGCGTAATACTCCAGGGTGTATAGAAGCCACATTTTTTTTTATCCATTCATCTACTGAAGAACAACTGTGTTGGTTCCACAGTGTAGCAATTGTGAATTGTGCTGCTATGAACATCGATGTGGCAATATCCCTGTAGTACACTCTTTTAAGGTCTTAAGGGAATAGTCCAAAAAGGGCAATAGCTGGGTCAAATTGTTGTTCCATTCCCAGCCTTCCCCAGAATCTCCATACTGCTTTCCAAATTGGCCACACCAGTTTGCGGGAACATCTTTCCACACAGGCCTGGTTTGGTCCTTCTTCTCTACATTAAGAAGAGAAAGGCTTATTCAGACACAACCCTTCATCCTTAAAAGGTTGTTTCCCATGGAAGATGACTTTTGCTCTCTCAGGTCCTTCATTGCTGCCTACATCTTCTTCAGGGATCAAATCTACATGGAACCTCAAAGGTTCTCAGCAGGTGGAAGATACCCTAAATTCCTGTATTGTAAGATGAACTCTGTACCTGCTCTTCTGTAAAGTTAAATTGAGGGAACAGTGTATGGTTAGGGTTAATAACATGTTCGATTTGGGTTAGTAATCATTCTGCTGGATGAATAATGGTATTGGAAAACTGCCATATTTACAAGAATATACAGCTGAAATATAAGTATGAAAACAGAAATCTAGGTAAGATTTGAAGTCCACAAGGGGATTAGGCCCTTGATTGGGATATTTAGCTTTTAATTATGTTCTGCAAAATTGTCTCAGATAAATCGATAATCCATGGCATAGGACCTTGGACCTTGGATGATTGATTGTAGAAGAGAACATCCACTCAAAATAGGATAGTCGGTAGGTTTAGGAAGAAGAGTGAGTATAAAATTTGGACCAAATGTTCTTTAGCAATAGGGTTTTGGTTATAGAGTGAATGTAAATGTCAGCACATGTGAAGAATCAGTCACAATGATGAACTGGAAAAAATATAAGAGAGAAAATATCAATAGGGACAATACAAAATCAGGCAATTATAATGTGAGTGATAGGATTAGACATTTTCAACAGGATTGAGATTGAATACATAATCTTAGGAAGAAAAAATAGGTAGTCACCAATAGGAATGATATTTGAAAGCATTAGGCAACCTGGACATGGATGTTTTTAGTAATCCATGTTCACTTTCCATTTAGGATTTGGTACAATCATAAGTGTGACCTTTGCATTTGTGCCCAGAAAATTATTGTGATAAAATATATATGTAGATCATGTGACATGATTATTTCTTCCACTATTACTGGGAGCAATATTTGAAGACATATAAATTAGTATTGGGGGTACAAAGTGGTGTACCCTGAGTCTATGAATATAGAGATAATGCATGAATAGAACTTACTGTGAATAAATAATATAACTGGTTCCTCTTTAAATAATAGATTGAATTGATATCTGAAAGTATATTAGAAATCATTAATTGACATAAAATCAGTCATTCCAACCAGTTATGTATCTAATGGTAATCTTAGGGTTATTGTTTATCATGAAGTGTGTGTGAGTTTTGCTTCAAAAGTGATAATGGTAATGGAAAATATTGTGTTTGGTAAGAAGTCTCATGAAAAGACCAGTCAAAAAATATGGAGGAATACATGTGTTCTGAAGCAGGAAGTGATTGAAAGTGAAACAAATGCCTATAAATTTGCTAAATTGTGGATGAAATATACATCCTATAATGTGCATAAACTGATGAAATAGTAGTGTACGAGTGTTGAATAAAAATGAATGTCAAAATGTACGTCATGTCCCATAGGAATCTACTTGCATTGATGTTAAACTGGGTCAGTTACTGTAGAAATATTAGGATTCGCGTGCATCATTCACCTAAGTGAGTTTTCTTTTTTTTTTAATTTTTATTTATGATTCTTCAAAACATTACATAGTTCTTGATGTATCATATTTCACACTTTGATTCAAGTGGGTTATGAACTCCTATTTTTACCCTGTATACAGATTGCAGAATCAAATCAGTTACACATCCATTGATTCACATATTGCCTTACTACTGTATGTTGTATTCTTCTTCCTTTCCTATCCTCTACTATCCCCCCTCCCATGCCCTCTCCTCCCCTCTTCTCTCTCTAATCCCACTACTCTAATAAATTTTCCCCCTTGTATTATTTTTCCCTTTCCCCTCACTTCCTCTTGTATGTAATTTTTTATAACCCTGAGGGTCTCCTTCCATTTCCATGCAATTTCCCTTCTCTCTCACTTTCCCTCCCACCTCACATCCCTGTTAAATGTTAATTTTCTTCTCATGCTTTTCGTCCCTTCTCTGTTCTTAGTTACTCTCCTTATATTAAAGAAGACATTTGGCACTTGTTTGCTAGGGTTTGGCTAGCTTCACTTAGCATAATCTCCTCTAATGCCATCCATTTCCCTGCAAATTCTATGATTTTGTCATTTTTTAATGCAGAGTAATACTCCGTTGTGAATAAAGGCAACTTTTTTTTTTTATCCATTCATCTATTGAAGGGCATCTAGGTTGGTTCCACCGTCTTGCTATTGTGAATTGTGGTGCTATGAACATCGATGTAGCAGTTTCCCTGTAGCATGCTCTTTTTAGGTCTTTAGGGAATAGAATGAGAAAGGGAATAGCTGGGTCAAATGGTGGTTCCATTCCCAGCTTTCCAAGAAATCTCCATACTGCTTTCCAAATTGGCTACACCAATTTGCAGTCCCACCAGTAATGTACAAGTGTACCTCTTTCCCCACATCCTCCCCAGCACTTGTGTTTGTTTGGCTTCATAAATGCTGCCAATCTTACTGGAGTGAGATGGTATCTTAGGGGGGTTTTGATTTGCATTTCTCTGATTGCTGGAGATGGTGAGTATTTTTTCATGTACTTGTTGATTGATTGTATGTCCTCCTCTGAGAAGTGTCTGTTCAGATCCTTAGCCCATTTGTTGATTGGGTTATTTGTTATCTTATTGTCTAATTTTTTGAGTTCTTTTTATATTCTTGATATTAGGGCTCTATCTGAAGTGTGAGGAATAAAGATTTGTTTCCAGGATGTAGGCTCCCTATTTAGCTCTCTTATTGTTTCTCTTGCTGCGAAAAACCTTTTTAGTTTGAGTAAGTCCCATTTGTTGATTCTAGTTATTAACTCTTGTGCTATGGGTGTCCTTTTGAGGAATTTGGAGCCCAACACCACAGTATATAGATCGTAGCCAATTTTTCTTCTATCAGACGCCATGTCTCTGATTTGATATAAAGCTCCTTGATCCATTTTGATATAACTTTTGTCCATGGTGAGACAAAGGGATTCAGTTTCATTTTGTTACATATGGATTTCCAGTTTTCCCAGCACCATTTGTTGAAGATGCTATCCTTCCTCCATTGCATGCTTTTAGCTCCTTTATCAAATATAAGACAGTTGTAGCTTTTTGGATTAGTCTCTGTGTCCTCCATTCTGTACCATTGGTCCACCTGCCTGTTTTGGTACCAGTACCATGCTGTTTTTTTTTTAATATTGCTCTGTAATATAGTTTGAAATCTGGTATCGCTATACCGCCTGATTCACACTTCCTGCTTAGAAATGCTTTTGCTATTCTGGGTCTTTTATTTTTTTATATGAATTTCATGATTGCTTTCTCTATTTCTACAAGAAATGCTCTTGGGATTTTGATTGGCATTGCGTTAAACCTATAGAGAACTTTTGGTAATATCACCATTTTGATGATGTTAGTTCTGCCTATGCATAAACAGGGTATATTTTCCATCTTCTAAGATCTTATTCTACTTCTCTTTTTAGGGTTCTGTAGTTTGCATTGTATAAATCTTTCACCTCTTTTGTTAGGTTGATTACCAAGATTTTTTTTTTTTGAGGATATGTGAATGGAGTGTTTTTCCTCATTTCTGTTTCAGAAGTTTTGTCGCTGATATATAGAAATGCTTTTGATTTATGCATGTTGATTTTATATGCTGCCACATTGCTGAATTCATTTATTAGTTCTAGTAGTTTTTTTGTAGACCCTTTTGGGTTTTCTATATAAAGAATAATGTCATCTGCAAATAGTGATATTTTAAGTTCTTCTTTTTCTATTTTTATGCCTTTAATTTCTTTCGTCTGTCTAATTACTCTGGCCAGTTTCGAAAACTATATTGAATAGAAGTGGTGATAGAGGACATCCCTGTCTTGTTCCAGATTTTAGAGGGAATGCCTTCAATTTTTCTCCATTCAGAATGATACTAGCCTGAGGGTTAGCATAGATAGCTTTTACAGTGTCGAGGTAAGTTCCTGTTATCCCTGGTTTTTCTAATGTTTTGAAATAAAGGGATGCTCTACTTATTCGAATGATTTTTCTGCATCTATCTAGATGATTATATGCTTCTTATCTTTAAGTATATTTTTGTTTTGAATAACATTTATTGATTTCTGTATATTGAACCGTCCTTGCATCTCAGGGATGAATCCTACCTGATCATGATGCACAATTTTTTTGATGTGCCTTTGTATCCAATTCGCCAGAATTTAATTGAGGTTTTTTGCATCTAGGTTCATCAGAGATATTGGTCTGTAGTTTTCTTTCTTTGAGGTGTCTTTGTCTGGTTTCGGAATCAGAGTGTTCTTGGCCTCATAGAATGAATTTGGCAGAGCTCCCTCTTTTTCTATTTCCTGAAATATCTTGAAAATTATTGGTATTAATTCTTTTTTAAAGGTCTTGTAAAACTCCGCTGTATACCCATCTGAACCTGGACTTTTCTTGGTTGGTAGTCTTTTGATTGCTTCTTCTATTTTATCCATTGATATTGGTCTGTTTAAATTGTGTGTATCCTCCTGACTCAGTTTGTGCAAATCATATGACTTAAGAAATTTATCAATGTCTTCACTATTTTCTATTTTATTGGAATATAGGTTTTCAAAATAATTTCTAATTGTCTTCTTTATTTCTGTAGCATCTGTTGTTATATTGCCTTTTTGATCCCATATGTCAGTAATTTCAGTTCTCTCTTTCTTCGCTTAAATCCAAAACACTCCCACATGACACTCATCTTCTTCCATATAGACACTCATCATACCCTGTGGCTGGAGGTTTCTATGAGAGGCAAGGCCAAGAAAGTGTCCAAAATAAGCTCACTTGCCCCTAATCTGCCTAAAATCATGGTGGCCTGGGTACTCTTCCTTTGAACCAGGAGTGATCAAATATTCCTGCTGGTAAAGTGTTCCGCTTTTCCAATTTGAGGCCTACTAGCTGTCAGGTATAGATTCTTTATGTGATTTGGAGTCATGAGGAAACCCAAGCACCTATGGGATAGCCTCTGCAGGGATTTGAAGAACGCATTTGACCCAAAGGATCCCTATTCTCACTTGATGTAGGTCAGGAACCCAACCTAATAAGGCAAAAAAATTTATCCACAATGACTGCTCTTTTGGCCATTTTGGTTTGGAAGCACATGGGATTTTTATTTAGATCTATCAGGTGCTGAGAATTTAAGCCACAACCTCACACAAGGACAAGAGGCTGATTCAAGCACATCCCATTCCATAGCAATTAAGCAAAGAGCCACAGGTGATGCCCATTCATTTCCATATGAAAACAGTTTTCTTAAGGCTTCACAAAGGGGTGGCCTGAGGTAAAGACCTTCTTGACATTCAGGGTAATAGAAACATAAGTAAGCAAAAGGCCCAAAGCAGGGTTTCTCCACTAAGACTTTCCTGGTCACACTGATATCTGAGTTTTCTGAGATTCTCCCATTCCCTTCAGCTATCAGTACATGGCCATGTCACAGAGCCTTGTGGTGGTACATATGTTGGACACAAAACCATGAGCCTATTCAGGAGAGTGGCCAGAATTCACGAAGAAACAGGAACTTAGAAAGATAGTAGGTATTGCCCATCCATAGGCAAGCCACTCTCCATTCTTAAATTGGGCAGGATGAACGCTGGGACACTTTATATTAGACAGGACACAACCATTGATGCATTCGCTTTTCAAAGGTCTACAACCACGGATACAGTGGGATACACAAACAAAGAAACACTCGCCATGTCAAATGACTTATTAAAAACAGTTCACTCCAAACCAAACAAACTGCCTTTCCTACCTATTCTCATAACATGAGACAAAACCAAACTCACATGCACACCCACAAAGGCACCTCCTTTACCCAAGTAGGTCTATGACTATCCAGAGTGTCCTCAGACTGATTGGCCATACTATGTTCCCACGAAATGGCCTGTCCTGTCTCAGATCTGGTCTTCATTACAAACTCTGTAAAGTTGTCAGGAGCCATCAGGGAGTCACTACCTGCTTTCTCAGGAAGGCCCCTCTTCAGAGCTTTCCTGGCATTTAACCATCCACAGATCAGTATTTACCAAGAAAGACTGACTCTGTCTTTGGTAAATCCAAACAAGTGAACCCAATGGGACTGGGACTGGGACTGGCTCTGGGTGCTTGGCTTCCTGGATCCCGAGTTCAGCAAATTGCATCAACAAAGAAGTGAGGTGGGTCAATTCCTTCAGGAACTGAATGAGGTCACTGCCTTGGTAACCACTTTGTTCTAACAGATGCTTCGAAGGTTCCCATGAGATGGAGGTTACCCCTACATCCTGTGACACATTCAGAAGTTAGAATTGTATATCGACCATAGGCACCAGGGAACTGCTCTCCACACAGGCTGTGGTGAGCCGTTTCTGCAGATTATGGTCGCCATTGCAAGATGGCGCTGGCTCCACTGTGGTCTGTAATAAACAACTCCTTGTTTGGGAGAGTTGGTGCATGGTTTCTCAGCACCCTGTGAGAAAGTTCCACGTGGCAGCTTCGCATTGGGGCTTGGGATGCTTTATTAAGGCTGGGAGGGGCATCCGACGGGGAATTAGAAGAAATATCAAGGGCCTGAATAAACTGCTGAAAGAAGATTCCTGAGTTGCATCTTCCTTGCGGGCAAGGGGTCGCGACAAGTGGTGCTGAAAACCCGGGAACCAGAACTTTCAGCAGTCAGGGGTGGTGCACCAATTAGTCCCAGGTAAGTAGGACCCACGGTCAAAGTGGAGATCAGTCCTAGATAAGTAGGACCCGCTATCAAAGCGGAGATCAGTCCTAGGTAAGTGGGACCCGCGGTCAAAGTGGAGATTAGTCCCAGATTAATTGGGACCCGCGGTCAAAGCGGAGATTAGTCCCAGATTAATTGGGACCCGCGGTCAAAGCGGAGATTAGTCCTAGGTAATTAGGACCCGCTATCAAAGCGGCAGCTCCTCTGTAAAGCCAGAGAGAGCATTAAATCTTATTGCAGCTGCACTGTGTACTTTCGCTCTTACTTTCACTTTTGTTTGTTGTGTGTCCTTTGTTGTGTCATGGGTGCCGTATCTTCAAGTCCGCTTCTCCTGGCCCTAGATAACCTGTTACGTTCCAAGGGCCTAAAAGTGAAACGTAGTACTTTACAGAGATTTTTACAGAAGACAGATATTGTTGCCCCGTGGTTCGCATTTTCTGGCATCCTCACTATACCTAGCTGGGATAAGTTAGGCACAGATCTTGACTTTGCTTCTGAGCAGGGCATATTAGAGGGTGGGGTGATAGCCCTTTGGAAGATGATCCGTAGTTGCCTCGCAGATGGCAGATGTCAGGAAGCACTTACTAAAGGACAAGAAGTTTTAGAGCAATTACATGAAGAAAGATCAGAAATGGCAGGCAGTGAGGTATTTCAGGAGGGTGGGAGTGTGCGAAGCGAGAAACAGGGGAGGAAACAATTATCTCCGGCAGGCAGTGACGTATTTCAGGAGGATGGCAGTGTGCGGAGCAAGAAACAGGGGAGGAGGCGATTGTCTCTGGCACGGAGTGAAATATTTCAGGAGGAAGGGAATGTGCAGAGCGAGAAACAGGGGAGGAGGCGATTGTCTCTGGCACGGAGTGAAATATTTCAGGAGGAAGGGAATGTGCAGAGCGAGAAACGGGGGAGGAAACGCTTGTATCCATATCTCAGTACACTGCGCACACTCCCATGCAAAAGTGGGTCAGAAGAGGAGGAGGATGAGAAGGAGGAGCTCGGGAGACTGTCTCGGCAGCTAGGGAGTTTAACTATGGGAGAAGGGAACAAAAATAAACAGGAGCTCAAGAAAAATGATCCTCCGGACCCGCCGCCGTACGGTGAGGGTGTTTCGAGGAGAGCTTTCCATGCCCAAGCATGGAGGGCTGTTAACGCTGAGATGGGTCTTGCTTATCCAGTTTTCCAGGATGACAATAGGGGAAGATTCCATGAGCCTTTAGATTTCAAAATTGTGAAGACCCTGGCAGAGTCTGTGCGCACTTATGGGGTGGATGCCGCCTTCACATTAACTCAGGTGGAGAGTCTGTCTAGATACTGTATGACTCCCTCTGATTGGGCTAGCCTTGTTCGGGCTTGTGTTTCTCCAGGCAAATATTTGGACTGGAGAGCCTTTGTGCTAGAGGGCGCTGTAGAGCAGGCTGCCCAAAACTATGCGGCCGGACACCCCCATTGGGACAAGGAAATGCTTTTGGGACAAGGCAGATTTGCTAATCAACAAACAGGATACCCCCCTGAGGTATATGAACAGATCAATAACATTTGTATCCGTGCATGGAAATCACTCCCAAATAGAGGAGAAGTGTCTGGCAATTTAACAAAAATCATGCAAGGCCCCACAGAACCTTTCTCGGACTTTGTTGCTAGGATGGTGGATGCTGCAGGAAAAATCTTTGGTGACCCTGATAGAGCAATGCCCTTGATTAAACAACTTGTTTTTGAGCAATGCACCAAAGAATGTAAAGCAGCAATCGCTCCTTATAAAAACAAGGGCATAGAAGCTTGGATGAAAGTGTGTAGAGAGCTTGGAGGACCTTTAACTAATGCAGGTCTTGCAGCTGCTGTCCTTCGGATCGCAAAAGGGGGCGGTCCTGGTGCCGGAACATGCTTCCATTGTGGTCAATCCGGCCATTTCAAACGTGACTGTCCCAAAAAATGCAATTTTACTGGACCTCCTCGCGGTGGCCCTTCTAATAGCCCTCGTCAACCGGGGCTGTGTCCAAAATGCAAAAAGGGGAAGCATTGGGCAAGAGAGTGTAGATCAGTGAGGGACATCCATGGACAGCCTATTTCAGCTGGGCAAAAAAAAGGCCGAAGGGACCCCCGACCCCAGGGGCCACGAATATATGGGGCAATGGAGAATGTCACACCCGAACCCGAGACATGGCCTTCTCTGCGCCATCCCACGAGATGCGGAGAGCCACTACAGGTGCCGCGGGATTGGACCTCTGTTCCACCTCCAGACTCGTATTAACACCTAAGATGGGAATCCAATTGGTGGAAACTGAGTTCAAAGGGCCTTTGCCCCCTGGCACTGTAAGTTTGTTAATTGGACGTGCATCCTCTATCCTACAAGGTCTTCATGTTTTCCCCGGAGTTATAAACCCTGATACTGTAGGGGCAGTAAAAGTTATGGTGGAAGCTCCAAGGGGCATTGTGTCTATCTCCCCAGGGGATCGGATTGCTCAATTGCTAATTTTGCCTAGTTTGCATAATCACTTCCCTGCTGACTCAAGTTCACGGACAGGAAATCAGATTGGTACCACCGGAGGAAATTGTGTCTATTTGTCACTGGATATGAGCAATCGCCCCACTTTGGAATTAAGCATAGAAGGTAAATCTATTGTGGGATTGCTGGACACAGGAGCAGATCGTAGTATCATAGCCCTTAAGGACTGGTCTAGGGGATGGCCAGTGCAGGCTTCTGATCAATCCTTAAGAGGACTTGGATATGCCCAAGCCCCTCAAATCAGCTGTAGACATCTATCTTGGAAGGACTCGGAAGGACATGATGGTACCTTTCAGCCTTATGTACTTGATTTATCCATTTCTTTATGGGGCCGTGATCTGATGAAAGACATGGGGTTCACTCTTAGTAATGACTATTCCCCAGTGTCTCAACATATCATGCAAAATATGGGGTATAGGCCAGGTCTAGGACTAGGAAGGCACCTACAGGGATGTAAGCATCCTGTGCAAGGTCATCAAAAGCTTAACAGGTTTGGTCTGGGTTTTTCCTAGGGGCCACTGGGGCTCAAATACCTATAACATGGCTCACCGAGGAGCCTGTTTGGGTGCCTCAGTGGCCTCTTCCCTCGGTTAAACTGACAGCAGCCCATGATCTAGTCAAAGAACAACTTGATTTGGGTCACATCCAACCTTCTACTTCTCCGTGGAATACTCCCATATTTGTCATTAAGAAAAAAATCAGGGAAGTGGCGACTACTGCATGATCTACGAGCAGTTAATCCTCAGATGCAGCTTATGGGGCCCATTCAAAGAGGGCTGCCTCTGCTCTCCTCTGTTCCTCAAGGCTGGCATATAATTGTTATTGACATTAAAGACTGTTTCTTTTCCATTCCTTTGCATCCTAAAGATTCACAACGTTTTCCTTTCACCCTTCCCTCGTGTAATCACGAAGAACCAGATCAAAGGTTTGAGTGGGTGGTGTTGCCACAGGGGATGGCTAACAGTCCCACGATGTGCCAGATGTATGTGGGGAAGGCACTCGCACCTCTCAGACGTAAGTATTCCTCCACCAAGATCATTCACTATATGGATGATGTGTTATTGGCCGCAAAATTAGAACAGACAGTTTATGAGGCTTATAAAGAACTCGTGATGCTGTTGGCTCAACATGGACTGCACATCGCACCTGAAAAGGTTCAAACGGGCGATTCTATCAGGTTTTTGGGAGCGACAATTGGGTATGACAAATTAAAACCACAAAAAATTACCATCAGGACTCAAGATCTCCAAACTCTAAATGATTTTCAAAAATTGCTGGGAGATATTAATTGGATAAGAGGATATTTACATATTCCTAATATTGTGCTCCAGCCTTTGTATGCTACTCTTAAGGGTGATCCAGATCTTGCTTCCCCTCGTAGCCTCACTACTGAGGCTAGAGCGGCCCTTATAAAAGTAGAACAAGCTATACAGCATGCCACTCTATGCAGGCTCCAGAGTGATAAACCTGTCCAGTTATGTGTGTTTGCCACTATGCGGCAGCCTACTGGAGTACTGTGGCAAGATGGGCCTTTACTATGGATCCACCCACATGTATCTATAGGAAAATCCTTAGAATATTATCCTGATGCTGTTGCAGCATTGGCACTTAAAGGGATTCAACAAAGCATTCAATTTTTCGGCCAATCACCTTCTTCTCTTATCATACCCTACACTAAAGCTCAACTTAATGTTTTATGTGCTACTCTAGACAACTGGGCTATTCTGTGTTGCTCGTTTCAAGGGGGTATTGATAATCACTACCCTTCTCATCCATTACTCCATTTTGTTAAAGAACATCCCATCATTTTCCCAAAGGTAACTTCATCCAGTACAATTCCGGGGGCTGTTAACATTTTTACTGATGGTTCCAAGTCTGGAATGGGAGCTTATGTAATTAATGACTCTCCCCCTATCCAGCATCAATTTGCTCCTGGAAATCCACAATGGGTAGAACTACAAATTGTTATTGAAGTTTTTAAACAGTGTTCTTTTCCTTTTAATCTTATTTCGGACTCCAGCTATGTGGTACAAGCACTAAAAGTCCTGGAGACCGTGGGAACTATTAGTGATGCCCACAATGTGTGTGTTTACTTTACTCAGCTTCAACAGCTTATCTCTAACCGCACTGCTTCTTTTTATCCAATGCACATCAGGGCTCACACCTCTCTTCCTGGTCCGTTATCCCAAGGTAATGCCTGTGCGGACTTAGCCACTAGAGGCTAATTGATATGCTTGGCTTCCTCCTTAGAGAGGGCTAAGTTGTTTCACCAAAACTTCCATGTTAATGCATTAATGCTGCGCAGGCGTTTTTCCATTTCAAGAGCGGATGCTCGGCAGATAGTATTGCAATGTCCCCATTGTGTCACATTTCTTCATCCCCCTAATTATGTAGTAAACCCACGGGGATTAAAGCCATTGATTGTTTGGCAAATGGATGTGACACATATACCTGACTTTGGTAACCTTAAGTATGTGCATGTTTCCGTTGATACGTGCTCTGGAATTATCCATGCTTCTGCTTTATCGGGAGAAAAGGCACGTAATGTCATTACTCACTGTTTAGAGGCATGGGCAGCATGGGGTGCACCTGCATCCCTTAAGACTGATAATGGACCTGCTTATACTGGCAGACAATTTACAGTTTTTTGTTCTACTATGGGAGTGCAACTTACTCATGGTTTGCCTTATAATCCTCAAGGACAAGGCATTGTTGAGCATGCTCATCGCACCTTAAAGGAAACTTTACAAAAACAAAAAGGGGGAATAGGAGCTGAACACACTCCTAAAGAACGCCTGTCCTTAGCTCTCTTTACCATTAATTTTTTGAATTTGGATATTCATGGTCGCTCTGCGGCCGATAGACATGTGTCCCCTCAGCCCTCTGTGATTGGCTATGTTAAGTGGAAGGATGTTCTTACGGGCCAATGGAACGGCCCTGACCCCGTGCTGACATGGGCACGAGAATCTGTATGTGTTTTTCCCCAGGATGGTACGGAACCATTGTGGGTCCCTGAACGCTTGACAAGAAGAGTCTCGACATCAACTGACCAGCAACAAGAGATACCACAACAATCCTGTGATGAGGATCTTCATTCTACTAAGTGCTCTGGCTCTGGTGCTGGTGCCGATGGCACAGGCAACACCAATGCGGTGGTGGGCAGTGGCACGGGCATGGCCAATGCCGATGCCGGTTCATGGTAATTCTAGTGTCCTCCCCACTCTTTTTTCTACCTCATGTGAGATGTCTGCTCCCTGTGCCTCTCCTAGAGGGGACATGGAGAGAATTTTTAATCAATCTCAAGTTAATCTCACAGGAGTTTTTTGTTTCAGCCTTAGAAACGCTAATTGCATTAGCCTTAAGACCAAAAATTTGACTAACTGGGAGGACCCATTGCGGTCCAATCAGGTCTCAGGAAGCATTATCAGTGCTGTATTGAGCAAGGTAGCTTCGGGGAATCAATCAGGCTCAGAGACCCCTGCAAACAACAGCTCTGCTCTTAACATAACTACCTTGGCTATTATCTCCGAGGTACTAATCCCAGTGCCTCCTTTTTCTAGTAGTATTTATAATGCCACTCATTTCAAGGCCTCTCCTTACTGTTCCCCTAATCTTGGTTTCCCCCCAATATTTACGCCTTGTCAGGATCATTCTTGGGAGAAACATCAAGTTGCTAAAGGTTTCTCCCTTTCCCCCTCTCTTGATAGGTATGTTTATAACTTTAACAATAGTGCCAGCTCCTCTACAGGAGTAGGTTGGTCCTGGTTTTAATGGCTGATTTCCAATGAAAAGGGGGCTTCAGCCGATATTTCTGCACTGGCTCAGTTTGTAGGAGCCAAAAGTTGGCTGGCTAATATTTCTGGTACTGTTAGGGAAAGTGAACAAGGTAATAGACTTACATCTGTTTCATTCAACTCTCTGTTGTATAATGCCACATTGCCTCCTGCAATGGTCTTTGTCCAATCCCCCTTCTTATTCCTTTTGGCTAAGGCCACCTCATCGGGGATGCTGGATTGTTCTCATACTACCTGTCTCTTATCTGAGTGTTGGAATGGTTCCTGGACTGTAGCAGTGTTTATGAAGATTCCAACTTTTGTCCCAATCCCGGTCACTGCGGATCCTGATTAATTCCCTATTGTTGAGCTACTTAGAGTCCGCAGAGATTTTGGAATCACAGCGGCTATAGTGACAGCCGTGGCAGTATCTGCTGCTGCAGCGGTTACGGCCGGAGTGGCTATGGCCAATCAAGTACAAACTGCTGCCACTATTAATCAAGTTGTCCAACAAACTTCCACCATACTTGAATCCCAAAATACAATTAATCAACATATTTTGTCAGGGATTTTAGCTGCCAACCAAAGAATAGATTTACTCTAAGCTCAGGTAGAAGAATTGGCTGACTTAGTGCTTTTGGGTTGTGTTGACCAACGTGCACATTTATGCATAACCTCTGTCAGATTTAATGATTCCAGGATGCTTCCCGCACCATTGGCGAATATTTGGCTGGAAATTGGTCCATGGAAGCGGAAGACATGATCCAGTCTCAACTAACCCAGATAGCTGTCTTGAATTGCACCCGTGTTGATCCCGTGACTTTGGGTCAATTCACCGATTGGATATCTTCTGCCTTTTCCTTTTTTAAAGAGTGGGTGGGGGTAGGCATTTTTGATGCAATGTGTTGCTTCGGTATGTTTCTCTGTTTGTGGTTTCTCTGTCGCCTCAAGGCCCGCAATGCTCACAATAAGGCTATGATCATCCAAGCTCTTGCAGCTTTAGAAAATGGCAATTCACCTAAAGTTTGGCTTGCGCATCTTAAACAGTAAATCTTTGACATGGCCATTGCACCCCAAGTTATTATAACATTGCACTGGGATCGTCATGTCTTTCCTCGTTATTCTCTTAGTGTTGGAAAGCCCTTGCAATCTGCCGGTCTTGCTGCCATTGCACGCAGGTGTGTTTCCACACTAATGCTTCTCTATCGCCTTAAAGTCCGTGCCTTTCTTTCGGGGTGCTGTCAACTCGTTTGTCGTTGTGTACAGCCACAGTTCAGCCTTAGCTGTCCCCCTTCATCCACCTTCTTCACGATACAGGATGCGAGGCAAGGCACTGCACTTTAGTGATCCTTGAAGTGGACCTCAAGGAGAGCATGTCCTATTGCATGCGGGTTTGATGTCCACGCCCCGCCCCACGAAAAAAGGCGTCGGCTGATATGGCTTCAGATCTGGGGAAGGGCCCTCCTTAGGACTGAAACATACTATGCAGCCACTTCTGAACAGTGGGATAGGACCTCTACTCTCGCCTGTATTGTTTTCAGAAAACAGAAGGGGGGAACTGTGGTGAGCCGTTTCTGCAGATTATGGTCGCCATTGCAAGATGGCGCTGGCTCCACTGTGGTCTGTAATAAACAACTCCTTGTTTGGGAGAGTTGGTGCATGGTTTCTCAGCACCCTGTGAGAAAGTTCCACGTGGCAGCTTCGCATTGGGGCTTGGGATGCTTTATTAAGGCTGGGAGGGGCATCCGACGGGGAATTAGAAGAAATATCAAGGGCCTGAATAAACTGCTGAAAGAAAATTCCTGAGTTGCGTCTTCCTTGCGGGCAAGGGGTCGCGACAACAGGCCTTGTTTGGTCCATCTTCTCTACAATAAGAAGAGAGAGACTGATTCAGACACATCAATTCATCCTGACCTGGTTGTTTGCTGTGGAAGATGACTATTGCTCTCTCAGGTCCTACATAGCTGCCTACATCTTCTCTAAGGATCATTTCTTCATGGATCGTTGAGTTTCTCAGCCGGTGAAAGATCAGCTACATTACTATATTGTAAGACGAACTCTGTCTCTGCTCTTCTGTAAGTTATATTAAGGGAAGAGTGTATGGTTAGGTTCAATAATAGCATCAATTTTTGTTAGGAATCATTCTGCGGGATGAATAATGGTATTGGCAACCTGCGATATTTACAAGAGTATATAGGTGAAATATAAGTATGAAAGCAGAAATTTGGTAAGATTTGAAGCCCAGAAAGGCATTGGGCCCTTGAGTGGGATACTTAGCTTTGAATTATGTCCTGCACAGTTGTCTCAGATAAATCAATATACAATGGCATAGGACCTTGTAACTTGGATGATTGAATGTTGAACAGAACATCCAGTCAAAAAGCAATAGTCGATAGGATTTGGAAGGTATTCGGTAGGCTAAGAAGAAGAGTGAGTATAGGATTTGGACCAAAAGTTCTTAACAATAGGGTTTCGGGTAGAGACTGAAGGTGAATGTCAGCACATGTGAAGAGTCAGTCGCAATGATGAACTGGGGAAAACATGTATGAAAGCACATATCAATAAAGACATTAGGAAATCAAGTAAAGTATAAAGTGAGTGATAGGATTACACATTTTCAACAGGCTGGAGCTTGAATTTATAATCTTAAGAGGAAACAAATATGTAGTCACAAATAGAATTGACATTTGAGAACATTAGGCAACATGGACATGGATGATTTTAGTAATCCATGTTCACTTCCCATTTAGGCTTTGATACAATTGTACATGTGACCTTTGCTTTTTGTATCCAGAATATTTCTGTGATAAAATGTATATGCAGATGTGGTGACATGAGTATTTCTTCCACCATTTCAGGGAGCAATATTTTGAAGACGTATAAATTAGTATGGGGGTACAAATAGGCGTACTCTGTGTCTATGAATATAGAGATAATGCAAGAATACACCATTCTGTGAATAAACAATATAACTGGATCCACTTTAAATAATGGATTGAATAGATATCTGAAAATATATCAGAAATGTTATATTGATATACAATCATTCATTCCAACCAGTTATATATCTAATGGTCATCTTAGGGTTATGGTTTATCATGAAGGGTGTGTGAGATTTGTTTCAAAATGATTATGGAAATCGATTATAATGTATTTGGAAAGAAGTCTCATTAAAAGACCAGTCAAGAAACATAGAGAAATACATGTGTTCTGGAGAAGAAAGTGATTAAAAGTGAAACAAATGCCTATCATTTTGCTAACTAGTGGATGAAATATGTATCCTATGATGTGCAAAAACTGAAAAATAGTAAGGTACCACTGTTGAATAAAAATGAACATCAAAAGATGCATCATGTCCCATAGGAATCTACTTGCATTGATGTTAAACTGGGTCAGTAACTGTAGAAATATTAGGATTTGTATGTACCTTTCACTGAAGTTAGTTTTCAGTACTAGGAAACAAATATATATTTCAGGTGAATGAATATTTCTGAGAATAATGTTGTGAAAAGTTGATTATTAATCCACATACATGAACATGAATGAATTTAGGGAGTGTATATAAGACACATACATTTCATATTATGAAAATTCTGGAGACTGTGTGTGTGTGCATATATATATATATATATATATATTATATATATAAATATATACACACACACAAACACACACACACACACACACACACACACACAAACAACCACAGACAATAAACATACCAATTCATATGCCAAACAAAATTCACCATAAAATATATATCATCCACAGATCCAAAAACATTCATTTCACTGAACATGGATTTATGTATAATGTTGTTCTACTAGGAAGCTCACCTATAGCTTGAAATTTCAGTTCCAACAGCTTTTAGGAGGAGTAATCTCTTCTCACAATTTGTAACTGCCAAGTCAGGCACCTCACAAAAATTTACTTGTGATATCACGTAGGATTCTATATGTGCATATAAAAATACATGTGCTGAATAGGCTACAGAGAAAGGGAGACAGGAATACACATATTTTTTAACTTTAAAAACACATGGAGAACTATTTCAATTAAAAATTGACTAGATTAATAACACCTACCATTTATCTTGCAAAGGGCAAGTCCAATATACACCATGTCTCTTCTGAACTGCTTGTATTTCAATTTTGTTTCGGTTATTTTTCTCCATCATATTAGTATTAGTTGTTAGAGTCTCATAGAGTATGGGTTACTGTGAGGGATATAGTATTTTGAATGGAAAATTGAAAAATGAATCCAATGAGTATGCATATATATGGTATACAATAATCTTCCCACTCTCATCCAGAAAAATGCCTTGACATTACCTTCGCCCCAAGTAAGACACAATTAGAGGAGTAGAGTTAAAATATCTGTGAATACATATCTGGGATAGAAAATGCTCAGGAGTTCACAAACATGGATGTGGTAGAGGAGTTTCCAAAAGTAAAGGACAGGGTTGATCTCCCAACCTGATCTTTCAATAAAATTGGGAGTCATCTTGCCACACAGCCATGAGAAGATAATTTTTTCTTTACTATAAATTAGTGCAAATTCCAAACCTACTTGGAATTCCTGCCCATGCCTTGAACTCACCCATATCTGGCTTTCTCACCAGATTGCAGCCCTCTCTGAAACTTTAGTGACACCTCATAAATATTGGCCTTCCCTTTCCAAAGACCCTCTCTAGGCTCTAATGGTCCTCATAATTTTTGATGCTGGGGCCAGCAAATAAAAAATGTAACCTATAATTAGTGTGATGCTTGTCAAAGTTCTGTTTTCTGTAACTCCCCTTTTGTGTAACTTTCAGGGGTATAAAGCTGGGCTGTAGGAAATGTGGGGATGCTGTCTTGTTTCCGCTGTTTGAGAGGGAGAAGCAGCCCACCCGGATGAAATAATAAGCTTGCTTTAATTTGATTTTAATTGGAGTCAGTGGTCTTTTTCTTGCATCCTGGTCTAATATTTTAGAGTTCCCCAGTGAGATGACCCGACCAGATCACAAGACCAGACTCCTGGAAATTCTGAAGCTGGCCTTTCCTCCAAGGCTCCGGGCTGGAGAGCCAAGTTCAAAGGCCTTGGAGTGAGCCTTCAGTCCGGGGAGCACTGCAGTGAACCATCGCACTATAACTATTAGCAAGCACCTGGTGGAGGAGGCCTCCATAGGTAAGTGGTATCTTTATAACATCTGATATCCGGTAAAGGGACATCTCTTCTGATGACAGAGAGGTGGCATGGGGAGGCTCACATATACTCCTGTCTGGGACAGTAACAAGAATCATTCTGTCCTCTGTTCTGTTCTGTAGGGAATTCCTCTGAAAGGGTAGAGAGGTGCCAACGGGCACGCAGGAGCTCCTTCCCCGGAGCTTTAGCAAGACGTTGTATTGCTCCTCTGTTTTTCTGTTTCTTCACTGGTTTTCTGTTTCTTTGTGTTTTTTTCTGTGTTCTGTATGTTTTTGGTTTGTTAGTTTTTGTGCGTTTTGTTGTGTGATTTCTTTGGTAAAACCATAATGATATTGGACGTGAAAATGGGTAATAAAGCAAGTAAGCCTGACACCCCTTTGGACTGTGTTTTAAGGAACTGTGATGAATTTTCCACCCCTTTGTGAAGCAGGATGAGAGAAGCCCCTAGCTGGTTGCCTGGAGCACACCCACTGCAGAGGGCAATGCCTGCTGGTGACCTAAGAACTGAGTATCTCTTAGGTGAAAAAGTGAAACTCCTTTAAAACCTCTTGTCCCTCCAGATCAAGAGAGTCACAACCTTTCGGCAGAATCCCCTGTGTTTCTCCTTGGTTAGCAAAGCAGTAAACCTCCCTTTTTCTTTTTCTCAAACGCTGTCCTCATTATTAAATTGGTATTAATTGGCTTCAACATCAGGAACCAAAATTTAAGTTACAAATTTTGATACCCTCCCCCGGACCCTGGGACTTTTTGAGAGCTGACTACTGAAATATTAGGAGACGGAGCGTGCTCAGGGTGGAACTGAACCAGAGGAGCTAATCCTGTAAGTAAAAGGAGGGACTGAAGGACTCCCAGCAGCTGCCAAAGCCCTGTTGCTTCAGAGAATTCCCTCCTTCCGTCCCTGCACTGTAAGAATTATGCCACCTCTGTCTTATTAAAAAAGAGAATAAGAAAAAGGGGACACTAAATGCAGTAAAGTCACCATGGAGACCCTTGATTTCACATTTCAGGTTGCTCCTCTTTGAAAACATCTGTTCCCCTTGTGGGGACATCTATCGTGCTACAGGTGTAGGAGATTTTTCTCTTATCTGTTATGTTTTAAAGGCTTCTGTCTGTCAGCCATAGTCTGGAGCTCCTTTCTGTCTGTCTTGTGTCTTTGTTTCTGGCCCTTAAAGACATGTGCAATAATGTGTTCATATTATAAATTGTTTCTTGGGAATGATCTTAGCTCAATGTGTGTCTAAATGATGACGTTTTATTGTAACAATCTTTTATCTGAATGGGTTTTTGAAGCATTGTACAATCTTGCAGTTAAAAGTCTGGTTCATATAATTGTTTAGTTTATGATTTTAGATAATTCATGCAAGAGAACTTAAATACTTAGCATGGAAAACTAAAGAACTCTATTTCCAAGTTGGCAAGTAACTTCCCAAACATTCAGTCTTATTTTTCACCAGTTTTGAATTGGGTAGACTGGGAAAATATCACAGTGTGTACCAGTGCATTAATTTGGAAAAGGATAGTAAATCATAGTATGGTATCTGTTGACAGAACAAGATGTAAAGATATAAAATTTTGTGAATTGTAACTTAAAATTGTACCATAATTTTCAACATCCAAACCTGAAAATTATGGTTAAAATGCCTTAGGCCTGAGGTGTCTGCTCAGAATAGCAGTTTTTCCCTGCTCCTTCCAGACCTCAGCCAGACCTTATGTTGAAATGCAAATGAAAGAAGCCTACTAGCTCAGTAGGAGATTGATCTGAGGCCTAAGGGGGGGGGGAGAAAAAATTACATTGTATGGTAATTACTAATAACTGCCCAGTCACTTTTTCTAGGACTCTTATTTTTTTCCTTAGATTCTGTATTGTTTTTAACTCATGATTTTGATCCTACAGACCTAGGTTAATGTTTTTCTGATCAGTTCTATCTTTGACCAACAGTGGAGTTTTTGAAACATTGCAATGGAGATTTCACCTGCGAAAAGCTACAAGGCCTTTACTATAATTATGTGTGCACACTCTTGTTATGTGTTGTATGTGTATATATACATATGTCCGTATATCATGTATATTATATACAAATTAGCATACATAAGGAGCGCTCATAAAAAAAGGAGCACTCACAAAAACAAATTTTAAAAAGCGGATCCAAAGATCTTTAATTTACGTGATTTAAATGGTTCACTTTAAATTGGATAAACAGATAAAAATAAATGTCTTTAAATTTAAGCTTACATGTTTTTCTAGGTGTTCAAAAATCTAATAAAATATTAATGTCGACAAAAGGTCTAATATGCCTTGGTTCTAGGACTTTTCCTTCAACAAAAAAATGGTCTACACTGTTCAATACTTTTGTCTAATATTTTGATAAATAAATAAATTAAATTTGATATTTGATTACTCATTCATGAGTATTCTTGTTAGATATGTTATTGATTTACTAAGGTCTGTATAAGTTTGTTCTAAAGTCTGTATAAGATTGTAAAAATCAGTCATGTGTAAAAGACACAAAAATTTCTTAAAACATACGTTTACCAATAACATTGTGTTTATTAAGTTTTATTTTTCTAGAGCAAGCAACCATAAATATTAAACAACTTATTAAATACGATCTGTTATTTTAGAGCACTGTACTGCCATTTCTTTAAAAGCTAAACTTGGTTAATGTAGAAACATCAATGCAATTGTGATGCTATTAATGTGCTCATATCTTCCAGGAATACAAGTCTCTAAGGTAGAAACTTTAAAAGAGCATTATGTGAAGCTGGTGTTCTGAAGTTGTATGGTAAAAAAAAATATATATTGGGCATTTATTTACCTTTTATCAATAAGATATGTAAACTTTTATGTTACTTTTTACATTGGGGAACAATTTGAATGTATTTTTATGTTAATGAGAGCCTTAGCTATGAAAAGGATAAAACTTTCAGCATTTATTTTATTCATATTTTAAATGTTATATTATATGGTGTTAACTAATGTTCATGTGACCTCAAACAATTAATGTTAACTTTTTAAACTGATATTTAAAAACAAAGATCATCTTTAGAACTAAAACACTTAAGATTTTAAAGAGCCCTGCCTTACTTGAGATAAGGCTCTGTGTCCCAACTTACTACATGTGAGAATGACTACGAAAGCAGTGGGTCAGATGTTATTTCATTTAAAGTTACATTCAAAAGTTCTTTTTTTTTCATATCAAGATTATTAGGATCTCAAAAAAGAAATATAATAAATAACTCAGCCTAAAAATTCAGGGTAGCTATTACACGAACTAAGTATATTTACTCTTGTTAATTTTATTTTGTAATTTCCTTATAAGTGATCTAAAGATTCCCTGTTAGTGTTTTACAGAAGTGTTGCTTTAAGAACACAACATGGGTTAATTAAAGATAACAAGTCATCACCAAAAGACAGACAGAAAAATACAGATCCCAATTAATAAAAAGATAAATAATTTTAAATTACAGACATTAAAGCCCAGTACTCTTAATATAAGGCTGCTAAAATTTATTTGCTGGATGTTTAAAATTAGGATTTAAAATTAAAGTTAAATGAAAAGGGCCAAGAAAACCAATATTTGATTCTTGCCCTCTGAGTCAGTCTGTATCCAGGGAACAGGGGACTTCCCTAAAGAGCTTTGCAACTCTGAGCCACTGGAGAACAGAAAGCCAATCAGTGCATTTTCTATGAAGAAGACAGTCATCAGAGAAGGGAGACATCCCTGATGCTTCCGAGGGAAGCCACAGGGTCAAGCAAGACCTGGACACACCTAGCGAAAATGGCACTAGCAGAACTGAGAAGCTGCTCTCAAGTTTCCCCTGGAATGACTCCCGTAAAAGCTCAGCTGACTGTTCATAATAGATAGAAACAAAAGTCATTTTGACTGCTTCATCTTAAACATTTAGGAAAGACAGTTAAACGCAAAATACAGCCATTCCTGGGCATTCTAAATAATTACAGTAATAATAATATTTTAAGGTATACACTTTATGTTAGCCTCCCAAAATAAATAAGACTGGAGGCTACAAAGAAGGGTTCTCAGAGAGGAATGCCTGACAACTATAAAAAGAGACTATCAAGAGGAGCTGCCAGAGGCAGAAGTTTTTAGATTAAGGCCTACAGATATTCCTAACCTACACAGGTAATATTGGAGTTTGCTAGTACAATTATCCAGCCTTGAGTAACAGAATTAAGGGTTTCTCTATTAGACACAGAGGTCATACTAGTAAAAGAATTTTGCAGGATCAGATGGTATTAAATTATAACACTGTATTTTATGGGGAGGGACAACTGTAACCCTAAATGTTAAATATTAAGTTGACAGTCCTGATAACTGGGGTTATTTAAGACTGGTGAGGGAACTTCTATACAGTGACATGTTCCAGCTGCTGCAACATTTATTCAGTACTCATGTATTTTGTTTCTCTCATAGAAGAACCCATCCCCAGATGACTTTACAACCTGTACTTCCCCAACCAGACTTCAAACCAAACTGACTTCGAAAAGGCAACTCATGTCTCTCAGACCGTACCCCCTCACGTCACCCTCTCTCAGCTCAGAAGAAGTCAAAATGAGTGACGCCTCGCTTCTTACTACAATGGAGCCAAAAATAAATAGACTATCAATATAAGTAATTAATTAAGTCAGTAAAATCAGAGAGACCGGTTTTGGGTGAGTTCAAAAAATGGGGAGACTGTTACCTGAGGAATTAAATTTCCCTCAGTGCTCGTCCCCTACCCTATCAAAGATTTGAAAGGGACACATTAGAAAATGGGGGAATGATAGACCCAACCTGATATTTTATTTAAATTGGAGCCATCTTGACACAAAGCCATGAAAAGATAATTTTGGCTTAACTCTAAATTACAGCAAATTCTGAACCTGCTTTGAATGCCTGCCCATGCCTTGAACTCACCCATGCATGGCTCTCTGACCAGATAACAGCCCTCTCTGAAACTTTATTTACACCTCATTAATATTGGCCTTCCCTGGCCAGACGACACTCTCTGAGGCTCTAATGGTTCTCATAAATTCTGATGTTGGGGCCAGCAAAAAAAAAAAATGTAAACTATCATTAGTGTGATGCTTGTCAGAGTTCTGTTATCTGTAACCACCCTTTTCTGTAACATTCTGCGCTCTAAAGCCATTCTGTAGGAAAGGTGGGGTTGCTCTCTTGTTCCCACGGTTTTGGGAGGGAGACACAGCCCGGGTGGTGGAAATAATAAGTTTGCTTTAATTTGATTTTAATTGGAGTCAGTGGTCTTTTCTTGCGTCCTGGTCTAAAAGGTAAACACTCCACCAACATGGAGCTCTGCCTGCCTAAAGACTACTTGAGAAACTGCCTCTGAGGATGGGCACTTGACATATATGTTGTTGTCAGGAGCTTTAGCTTCCATTCTAAGGAGACCATTAAAGCTGAGTCTGCATCTATGTGACCTGGAGGACATTGTTTCTTATTTTTCAAATATCATGAGGCAGCAGTGCTGACTTCTCTCTTTGTAGGTAAACTGTGGCCACTGAAAGCTAAGTGTCTCCGCATGTGGACTGTGAAACCATTTGGTCATCCTCCACTTTTCATGGTGTTTCTTGCTGCTGCACTGGGAGTTTCGTATTTGCTTCACGAAATACAAGGAGTTCAACTGGGACACAGTGCTGGAGGGAGTCCTGTCACGTGTGGTGGGTCAGGGTCTGCAGGAGAATGCACCAACCAGGCTTCTATTCCACATAGCTTGTCCCCTTAACCATAGCAACCTGATTCTGAACATTGCCCTGAAACATCTCCATATAACAAGATGCCTTTTATGGAGAGGATTCAGACATATACGTGATTCCTGTCTGCACCATGTCAGCCACAAGCCATTTGGAAGTCAATGACAGATCCACATGGCTTGACAAGAGATGCTTTATCACACACTTGCACATCACAGCTCTGGGCCCACTACTCAGCAGCCTCCAACATACTGGTATCTGTGTTATACACCGTTTTCATGAAACCCAGTCAATCAAGGCACTGTCTGGTACCCTCATGATTAGCAACAGGACATCCAAAGATTCTCCAGGGCCACCTGGTCATGGGAATTTCAAAAATTTCATGGTATTTATCCAGCCATTTTTCAAGGATGAATTTGGGGAAACTGTGGGTTTAAATTCATTCAGGAACCATTAAATTTTGAAGAAGCACATTTCAAGGAAAGCTCTGGTGAACTCTCAGAGGCAAGGCTTCCCAAAGAGTGGCCCAAAGGACACATGAAGCCAGGCCCATTGAGGTCTCCAATGTAAGGTCCATGTATGTTTTGACTCTCAACTATGGCGGCCAATCTTTCAGAATAAAGTCATGTGATCTCCAGGCTGAGTTTGACAGTACTCTTTGGAAAGCCACCCTTTTCTATATCTCAGTTTTCATGGGTGAATCTCATGCATGGCCACCTAAAATCCCAACACAATTCATGGCAATACTTCTCTGAGGTCAGTTCCATTACTCAGTCTCTATGGGAAATCATACCATAGTTCAAGCTCAGGTGGACCCAGGCATCTTTACCAACCACCACACAGCTGACCACAATTAAAACCAAAACACTCCCACATGGCCCTCATCTTCTTCCACATATACACTCATCATAACCTCTGGCTGGAGGTTTCCATGAGGGGCGCAGCCCAAGACACTGTCCAAAATAAGCACACTTGTGCCTCATTTGCCTAAAGTCAGCTTGGCCTGGACACCCTTCCTGTGAACAAAGAGTGATCAATTAGTCCTGCTCTATAACTGCTCCGCTTCTCCAATTTGAGGCCTACTGACTGTCTGGTATAGATTCTTCATGAGAATTTGTGTCATGAGAAAACTCAAGCACCTATCGGCTAGCCTCTAGAGGGCTTTGAAGAACTCATTTGACCCAAAGAATTCCTATTTTCACTTGATGGAGGTCAGGAAGGTTACAAAAGATGGCGAGACACTTCATCCACAAAGACTGCTCTTTTGGCCATTTTGGTTATGAATGCACCCTTGGAAACTTTCTTTAGATGCATCAGATGCTGACAATCTAAGCCACTGCCTCACAAAGGGCCAAGAGGCTGATTCAGCCACATCCCTTTCCAAAGCAATTAAGCAAAGAGCCACAGGTGATGCCCATTCATTTCCGTTTGTAAACTGTTTTCTTCAGGCTTCACAAAGGGGTGGCCTGAGGCAAAGACCTTCCTGACATTCAGGACAACAGAACAATAGGTAAGCAAAAAGCCCAAAGCAGTGTTTCTCCACTGAGACTTTACTGGTCACACAGAATTCTGAGTTTTTGAGATGCTCCCATTCCCTTCAGCTATTAAGTACATGCCCATGTCAGAGAGCTTGGAGGTGGTGCATATCTTGGAAACAAAACCATGAGGCTATTCTGGAGAGTGGCCCGTATTCAAGAAGAAGAGAGAAACTTAGGAAGGTAGTAGGTGTTGCCCATCCATAAGGCAAGCCACTCTCCATTCTTAAATTGGGCAGGATGAATGCTGGGAAGCTTTCTACCAGACAGGACACAACCATTGATGCATTCTCTTTTCAAATGTCTATAACCATGTATACAGTGGGATACACAGACATAGAAACACTCATGTTGTCAAACAAATATCTAGAAACATTCCACTCCAAACAAACAAACCGACTTATTCTCAGAACATGAGACTAAACAACAAACTCATAGGGACACCCACAACAGCACCTCCTTCCCCCAAGTATGTCTGTGACTATCCTCAGTGTCCTCTGACTGGTGGGCCATACTATGTTCCCCGAAGTGGCCTGTTCTGTCTCAGATCTGGTCTTCTTTGCCAACTCTTTGAAGTTGTCAGGAGCCATGGTTGAGCCACTACCTGCTTTCTCAGAAAAGGCTTCTATTCAGACCTCTCCTGGCATTTGGCCATCATCACTTAAGTAGGTACCAAGAAAGACTAACTCTGTCCTTGATAAATCCAAACAATTGAGACCACAGGGACTGGGACTGGGACTTCTCTGGGTGCCTGGCAGTCAATCACTAAGGAAGTGTGGTAGGTGACTTCCTTCAGGAAATGAATGAGGTCACTGCCTTGGCAACCACTGTGTACTAACAGTTGCTTCCAAGGGTCCCATGAGATGGAGTCTGCCCCTACTTCCTGTGACACTTACACAAGTTAGAATGGTATATCAACCACAGGCACCCAGGAACAGCTCTCCACACAGGCCTTGGCCTGGTTTGGTCCATTTAATCTACATTAAGAAGAGAGAGGCTGATTCAGTCACATTCCTTCATCCTGACCAGGTTGTTTGACATGGAAGTTGACTTTTGCTCTCTCACATGCTTCATAGGTGCCTACATCTTCTTCAGGGATGATTTCTGCATGGAACTTTGAGGTTCTCAGCAGGTGGAAGATCGCCTACATTCCTGTATTGTAAGATCAACAATTTCCCTGTTCTTTTGTAAAGTTAGATTGAGGGAAGAGTGAATGGTTAAGGTTAATAACAGGTTCGATTTCGATTAGGAATCATTTTGCAGAATAAATAATGGTATTGGAAACCTGTGATATTTACATGAATATGTGGTGAAATATAAGTATGAAAACAGAAATATAGGTAAGATTTGAAGTCCATAAGGGCATTGGGTGGCATGGACCCCATCCTTTGAAGCAGGAATGATCAAATAGCCCTGCTGCTAATACTGCTCTTCTTCTCCAATTTGAGGCCTACTGACTGTCAGGTATATATTCTTACTGTGATTTGGAGTCATGAGAAAACCCAAGCACCTATGGGCTAGCCTCTTCAGGTCTTTGAAGAACTCATTTGACTCAAAGGATTGCTATTCTCACTTGAAGGTAGTCAGGAACTGAAAAGGTCATCGAATGTTGGAGGAAAACACCAACAAAAAACTGTCTCATGCCAAAAGAAATGGTTTATTGGGGGTCCAGCATCTGGGGCTCAGAGCTCACTCCAGAGGAGGAAAGAAAAAAGATCCCCGAGAACAACTTGAGCAGAGTTTATATACATTCTTTAGAGAGGGCAGGGACTTTACATACATCATAGCCTCCTTTAGGAAATCATCATACGCCGCAGGAAAATCAAATAGCAACTCTAAAACAAGATTAGCACATCCATTGGCGGGAACAGGTCGGGCAGGGGGTGATTTTTTAGCCCTGAGAAGGGGTATACATTTAAACTGGTTGGTTGAAGCCCTGAGATGTATTCGTGCTGAGCTGCAGGGTTTCTGGGAAGGGGTTGTTTAGCTACTAGGTGGTCAGGGAAGATTTCAACACACATCTAATGGGCAGTTCTTGGAATTGTCTTAACTGCCACAGGAATTTCAGGTTCTGAGTGCAGCTTGGAAACTTTACAAAACCTGGTTCTTTACGTTTCAATTTAAATTTCTTTTATTCTTTCATTTTCCACTCCTTTTTCTGACTACTTTTAATCTTAAAAGTAATGAATCATAATTATTGCGGGTTCTCAGATTCTATTTCTGCCAGTGGATAGTATTTTTATCTGATTACCATGAGTTTTTTCCTGCCCAATCTGAACCTGGAGAAAGGAAACTATGCAGTTTAGCAAACAAGGTCCCACATTTAGTAACACCATAAGGATGATCAGGGGTCCAGCTAAGTCTGATAAAAGTTTAGTTAACCAAGAGGACTGGGTAAACCATGACTCAAAACACCCTTGTTGAATCTCCCTTTCTCTCTGGTGCTCTTCAAGGCATTTTCTCAATTTACTCATGGATTCTTTAAAACTCCACTATGGTCAGCATAAAAACAGCATTCTTCTCTCAGTGAAGCACAGATGCCCTCCTCCCTCATGAAGAGGAGGTCTAATCCTTGCCTTTTCTGTAAAACAACCTCAGAGAGAGAGGTTAAGGATTCCTGCAAAACTGTGATGGAGGTCTCTAACATTTTCAAGTCTTGATCTATTGCTGTTTCTAATCGGGCCATTTGTTGTGACCCACGGATCATAGCAGCTGTTCCCGTACCCACTCCTGCAGTAACTCCTATCCCCAGTAGGATGGCTAGAGTAAGAGACACTGGCTCCCGGTGAAATCAGGTTGTTAGTCCCCCTAGTAGACCTTCAAATTATTCTGCATCATCATAGAGCACCCTGGGGAGTATCTGCACCATTACACAATAATTTACAGAGCTATCTAATACCTGGGCTGAAATGCAAGGAGTTCTGATTGTGTGGAGTTCAGTACCATAATGGTTCCTTTAATTAGTTCCCAGGGGGAGGAGTCAGCTGTATTCTGGACTGGGAAAGTAGGCAAAGACCGAAACCAGGAAGTATGAGATGGTAGAGGGGTTCTGGTAGATCTAGGCATGGGAGGTTTAGGAGGTTTAATTCCTGGCTTGAGGGGATTGGGCCCTATTGCTGTGGGCTTTTCTTCCTTTTTAAGCTGGATGGTGAACCAGAGAGCAAAGTCATAACCAGGGCCATAAATATAAAATCGCATTCCCCTAGTATTTCCCATAGGCCATGTTGTTCTGAGGTATCCCCTTCCTTTGGAAGTGAAAGTTATTTGAGGGGGTAACATAGACTATTCTTTCCACAGAGAGTTTTTGACACCGCTTGGCTAGCGGCACATTTCTTGGGATCAATCCAGGTGTCATTTGGTCCTACCTGAATCATACTGTCTGGAGAGTTTGGGTTCCACCATGCACTCCCGTTTGTTCACATCCCCAAGATCTACAATAAAAGTCAATGGGTCCTCCACAGGTTTGGGCCTGTTTGCAACTTCGGAAATCAGCTGGGCACACATAGAAATCAAGACTGGCTAGTTTACACCTCAGTTGGGGAGATGACATCCATAATTCATGGGGTAAGGTGGTCTATGTTGCCCTGGTTTGGGTTTGAGTGGGATATGTGTGGGGTCCTCTATGTCAGGGAGATCCCAGTCAGAGAGGCCTATAACAAGCTGACAAATGTCTCGGTGGAGAGATGGCCACCTAGTCCATAAGGCGGCCGTATGTGAAATAGACCACACTACTTGCCCAGTAGGATTTATAACTTGCCATTGTTGCTGAACAGGCTGATGGGGATTAGGAATGCTGGTGGCCAGGGGAAGAATCCATAGCCCTATCCACACGACAGACACACAACTTGAGAGGGTTACCAGTCAGTTTCAGTTTCCAGCCGGAATCTGTACAGGGCACAGGCTTGAGATGTGAGGCATGTATCCAGGCATGCATCCAATTTCACCACTGTAGGTGTTATAAGAAACACCTGGTATGGTCCTTTCCAGCGGGGTTCCAGGGATGACACCTGATGCCGTCTCACGTAGACTAAGTCTCCCACTTGATAACAATGTGGTGTTTCTTTGTCTCCAGGCTGATAAGCAGTGGCCAACTATTTCCACAGGTATCGCTGGGTGCTGGGTTTGTTCAAGGGCTTTAAGTCTGTCAAGCAAGGGTGTGTGAAAGGAATCATTAAGTCTCGAGTTGGGGTTAGGTCCCTTACTGGAGGAGGGGCACCATAGAGAATTTTATAATTGGTGAGGTGACACAAAGAGGCATAGAGGTTATTTCTTGCAGGAAACAGTGCATAAGATAGGAGCATAGTCCAATATTTTATGCCGGTCTCCAGGCTTAATTTCGTTAAGGTCTCTTTAATGGTTCTATTCATCCTTTCTACCTGTCCTGAGCTCTGGGGTCTATAAGCACAATGTAACTCCCAATTAATCCCCAGGGTCCTGGCGAATCCCTGACTTACTTGGGCTACAAATGCCGGTCCATTGTCGGACCCTATTACCTTAGGCAAGCCGGACCTTGGAAAAATGTCTTCTAGGATCTTTTTGACCACCATCTGAGCTGTTTTTTTCTTCATGGGGAAGGCTTCGACCCATCCTGAAAAAGTACCTACAAAGACTAGGAGATATTTAAGTCCATAACTTGCTGGCTTAATTTGAGTAAAGTCCACTTCCCAGAATTGTCCTGGTCTGGTTCCTCGTAAGTGCTTCCTGCAGGAAGCTTGGATGGGTAAGTATTAACTAATTGACAGACTTGACAAGCTCTAGTCACCTGCTCAGCTATTTCTTTCCTCTTTGAGTCAGTCAATAATAAGTCCTTTCTTCGGTCCTTTAAGAGTGCCTACAACTTCTTTGAGTCTAAGTGGGTGAGCTAGTGTAAGTCTTTGACATAAAGGTGGGCTTTTTGAAATTGTAAACTTGGCTATGTAGGGTCCCAGAGTTCTGTATCTGTCTCCTCAGATGATAAGTTGCCTGAAGGTTCCGGAGCTGCCAAGTCTCCTGAATTTTGTTCCCCCCCATGTGGAAAAAGTTAACAGAGTCACTTCGTTTAGGGCTGGCAATTAAGCTTCCTCATCTGCCCTTCTGTTTCCAACCACCACGGGGTCGTTTCCCTTCTGGGGCCCTGGACAGTGCCCTATAGCTAGTTCTTTAGGGCCCTGCACTGCTGAGAGAAGGTGGAGGATCTCATCTTCATTCTTTATTTCTTTCCTGGAAGAGGTTACTATTCTCTTTGCTGGTAAATAGCCCTGTGCACATGAGCAGTGGCAAAGGCATAGCGGCTGTCAGTGTATATGGTTGCCCTTTTGCTTGTTGCTAGTTCCAATGCTTTTGTAAGAGCAATCAGTTCTGCTTTTTGGACTGATGTCCCTTCTGGGAGACCAGAGGACCAGATGACATTAGTTTTGCTAAGTACTGCTCGTGCAGCCCGCCGCTTACCGTCTTGGAGAAAGCTGCTGCCGTCCGTAAACCATACGACTTCAGGGCGAGGCAGTGGCTGATCCTTCAAGTCTTGTCGTATACTAGTTTTCTCTGCCAGTATGTTTTGACACTCATGAGCGACGGGTCCTGATGATACTTCTGGCAGCAGTGTAGCCGGGTTGAGTGGAGGAGGGGGTCCCAGCATTATACAGTCTTTGTCAAGCAAGAGGCTCTGGTAGTGCTTAATTCTGGAGTTTGATAGCCACCTCTCTGGAGGCTGGCAGATGATGCTCTCCAGGGCATGGGGGACTATAATGGTGATCTTCTGTCCCAACGTTCATTCATGAGCATCTTTTATTAGAAGGGCTGCCACTGCTATAGCTCTTAAGCAAAGGGGCCACACGCTAGCCACTGGGTCCAGTTTTTTTTATAAGAATGCTACTAGCGATTTCCAAGGTCCCAATGTCTGAGTGAGCATTCCCCGTGCTATTCCTTTCTTTTCTTCTATGTAGAGATTGAAGGGTTTATCTACATCTGGTAGTGCTAAGGCTGAAGTAGAGAGCAGCACCTTTTTTTTGACATTATCAATAGCTTGTTTGTACTCAGGGGTACATTGGAAGTGGGCATCCCCGTTTATCAGAGTGTATAAAGGTGCAGCCAGAGATGCGAACACAGGAATCCATAACCTGCAAAAGCTGGCAGTCCCAAAATACTCTCTGAGTTGTCTCTTATTAGAAGGGGGAGGTATCTGCACAACGGTTTGTTTTCTGGGCTCAGTGAGCCATCGTTTGCCACCCCTAAGAGAATAACCCAGGAAGATTACTTCTTGCTGACAAAAGTGGGCCTTTTGGCAGAAGCCCTATATCCAAGCCGAGCAAGCTCGAATAATAGTGCTTGGGTCCCAGACTCAGAGTTCTCCTTGGTGTCGGCTGCCAGTAGCAGATCATCCACATATTCGAGTGGGGTGACTTCAGGGTGGGCAGTTCTGAAGTCGTTGAAGTCCCTGTGGAGGGCTTCATCAAAGAGAGTGAGGGAGATTTTGAACTCCTGTGGGAATCTAGTCCTGGTTAATTGGCCAGATGTTCCAGTTTTTGGGTTTATCCACTTGAAAGCAAACAGCAACTGACTGTCCTTATGTAGGGGCAAGCAGAAGTAAGCATCTTTTAAGTCCAGCACAGTGTACCATTCCCGATCCGGATTCAGAGTGCTAAGCAAATTATATGGGTTGGGTACTGTGGGGTGAATGTCCTGCACTCTGTTGTTGATCTCTCTTAGGTCTTGAACAGGATGGTAGTCCCCAGTTCCTAGCTTTCTAACTGGTAGCAGCGGGGTATTCCAGGCTGATTGACAGAGCCTTAAGACCCCAAGAGTCAGGTATTTCTGAATATGGGGCCTTATCCCATCCTTAGCTTCTTTGCTTAGGGGATATTGTTTAACACTGATTGGAGAGGCAGAGGCTTTTAATTATACTGCTATTGGAGGTTGTTTAAGGGCTAGACCTAACCCAGCAGTTTCTGCCCAGACATTAGGATAATCTTTTATCCATTTCTGTGCGAGTTTGCTTTGTTGATCAGTCCTAGGGGACACGAAGAGTGATGTTCACCTTCTACGGACATAGTCAAAGCCGTGACTATGGGAGCTTTTACTGAAGGCTTTAGAAACTCCACTTGGGGACCATCAGGGATAAAGGTTATTCTAGACCAGAGTTTGGTAAGCAGATCCCTGCTCATCAATGGGGCTGGACATTCTGGGATTACTAGAAAAGAGTGTGGACTTTTCCATTTACTAGGTTCATAATCCTCTTTTTTGTCCAAGCCTGATATCTACTGCCATTAGCCCCTTGAACTAGGGACCATTTATTTATTTATAGGGGGCCCAGTGGGGTCTTAAGGGCTGAGTATACTGCTCCTGTATCCATTTCAAAGTTCACTGGAATCCCCTCCACTTCAAATGTTACCCTGAGATCGGGGAGGGGATCCAAGCCCCGACTTTCTTAGTCCTCTTCTAGAGTCAGCATGGCGGGCTCGTGTGGCTGCTCCTTTTTGGGCCACTCTTTGGCTCAGTGTCCTTTTTCTTTTCAGTAGGCACATTGATCTGATGCCAGGGGCAGCCTTTGGCGTGGGCCCAGGTATCCCTTTCTGTCTCCCTGCATTTAACCTTCTGGAGTATTTTTTGCTGTGAACAAAACCTTAGCCAATGCTTTAGTCTGCCTTTTGCTCCTTTCATCCTTCTTTTGTTCCCTTTCCTTCTCTCTCCTCTGTTCCTTCTCCTCCTCAATTTCTCTCTTATAATATACTGTCTCAGGTTCTCTGACTAAATCTCTTAACATCATATCTTGTAATCCATCTAGACATTGTAACTTTCTCTTAATATCTAGGGCAGCCTGCTCGATAAAGGCCATTGCAACAGATGCCTTTTGGTCCTCTGCCTGAGGATCAAAAGAAGTATAATTCCTTTATGCTTCCATAATTCTCTCCTGAGACATACAGGGAGACTCATTAGGCCCTTGGATAATCTCTCTTACATTGGCCAAATTAGTCGGCCCTCTGGCGGTCGCTTGGTGACCCGCTATACCCGCCATTAGAGCCCGGCGATAAGTGGACAGATGCTACCTACCTTCAAAGTTGTTGGGTTCCCAGTTGGGACAGTTCATTGGCCCGTAGGGACGGAGAGGGAGCATCACAGGGGATTCTGAGTTTTCTATTATCCATCACCACCGGGTTCCTTTAGGTGGCCCAGCTTCCTCCAGGGGAGGAGGGGCTGCTGCTGCTGCAGGGAAGTCCCCTGGAGGGCTTGAGTCTGGCCCAATTGCCTCTAGCAGCTGAGAGGCTGAGTCAGCGGCGGGAGGATCATTTGGAACATGTTGGGGGTTGGGGAGCGAGGGTAGAGAATGAGGAGGGGGAAGAGTATCCAGTCTTGTGACTCAGGGAGAATGGTGGGGAGAGCGGGAGTTGTGGAAGGTTTGAATGATATAATCATGAGGGAAGGGGTATATGTCTGTTGATCTGGGTGCGCACGTGGCCCCAGCTAAAAGACAATATCTCTGACTTTTCGGATTAGAGGGAAGTGGAAGGATCCTTCTGGTGGCCATCCGACTCCCAGGATGGGCCATTCTGAAGCTCAGAGAGTCTGCCCCTAAGCTCTGGCGTTTTACTGAAAAAGAAAGATTCTGGGCCCTTGAGCGGACATCAGTCCAATGATCAAAGGTCAGGGACAGAGGCATCGAAGTGCTTTGTCCCATAATGGAAGTTACTCAAACAGGGACAGTGAAGACACAAACTCGACACACACAATGACAAACAGTAAACGTTTACCATGAGTCCAAGACAACGATTAGAACTGAGTAACTGGCAAAACCTGATGGGTTAGACAATAAATACAGACAGTAAACTCAACCTGAGTTCAGGACAATGAACAAAACTGAGTAGCTGGCAAAACCTTTTGGGCTGGAAAACCGAATCCTGAAGCAAAATATAACCCAGTTGAGGAAACTACTATTCCTTGATTTCCCTAGTCCTCTGGAGTGCCCCCAGGGACGTGACCTTTGGCTCTGTGACACTTCTGTCAGCCAACATAGGAGAGACCTAATGCCCTCACCCACAGCAACTTTGCCACGCCTTAAACGGAAACCCAAAACAAGAAACAGGCGCCTTACTTACCCTAAGAGAAGTCAGTTGGCGTCTTTGGTCCGCTGCTGCCGAATATCTCACCTGGGGCCTCCAGATGAAAAGGTGGGGCGAAGGTCGGAGAAAAACACCACCAAGAGACTTTCTCATGAAACAGAAAAGGGTTTATTGGGGGTCCAGCATGCTGGGGCTCAGAGCTCACATCAGAAAAGCAAACAACAAAGAGCCCAGAGAACAATTTGAGCAGAGTTTATATACATTCTTTAGAGAGGGCAGGGACTTTACATACATCATAGCCTCCTTTAGCAAATTACCATGTACCCTGGGAAAATCAAATAACAACTCCAAAACATGATTAGCACATTCATTGGCGGGAACAGGTAGGGCATGGGGTGATTGGTCAGCCCTGTTAAGGGGTAGACATTTAAACTGATTGGTTGAAGCCCTGAGATGTATATGTGCTGAGCTGCACGGTTTCAGGGAAGGGGTTGTTAAGTAACAAGGTCGTCTGGGAAGATTTCAACTCACATCTAATGGACACATCAAAGAATTGTCTTTACTGACTCAGGAATTTCAGGTTCTCAGTGCAGCTTGTAAACTTTACAAAACCTGGTTCTTTACGTTTCAATTTCAATTTCTTTTATTCTTTCTGAACTTTACAAAGGAAGGCCAGAGACTTCATCCACAATGGCTGCTCTTTTTGCCATTTTGGTTTTGGATGCATGCATGGGATCATTTTTAGATCCATTTTGTGCTGATATTCTAAGCCACAGCCTCACACAGGTTCAAGAGGCTGATTAAGACACATCCCTTTCCAAAGCAATTACTTCTCTGAGGTCAGTTACAGAACTTAGTCTCTGAGCAGAATCACACCAGAGTTCAAGCCCAGATGGACCCAGTCATCTCTTCCAACCGCCACACAAATGACCACAATTAAAACCAAAACACTCCCCCAAGGCCCTCATCTTTTTTCATATATACACTCATCATAACGTCTGGCTGGAGGTTTCCATGAATGGCGCAGTCCAAGAGAGTGTCCAAAATAAGCTCACTTGCCCCTCATTTGCCTAACCTCAGGGTAGCCTGGACACCCTTCCAGTGAACCAGAATTGATCACATAGGTCTGCCGTTAATACTGCTCTGGTTCTCCAATTTGATGCCTACTGACTGTCAGGTATAGATTCCTTATGTGATTTGGAGTCATGAGAAAACTGAAGCACCTCTGCAGGGCTTGGAAGAACTCATTTGACACAAAAGATCACTATTCTCACTTGATGGACATCAGGAAAATAACAGAGGAAGGTGAGAGACTTCATCCACAATGACTGATATTTTTGCCATTTTGCTTTTGGATGCACACATTGGATCTTTCTTTAGATCCATCAGGCACTGAGAATCTAAGCCATAGCTTCACAAAGGGCCAAGAGGCTGATTCAGACACATCCCTTTCCAAAGTAATTAAGCAAAGAGCCACAGGTGATGCCCATTTATTTCCATTTTAAAACTGTTTTCTTCAGGCTTCACAAAGGGTGGCCTGAGGCAAAGACCTTCCTGACACTCAGGACAACAGAACAATAGGTTAGCAAAAGGCCCAAAGCATGGTTTCTCCACTGAGACTTTCCTGGTCACACTGATATCTGAGTTTTCTGAGATGCTCGCCATTCCCTTCAGCTAACCAGTACATGGCCATGTCACAGAGCTTGGAGGTGGTACATATCTTTGACACAAAAATATGAGCCTATTCTGGAGAGTGGCCAAAATTCAGGAAGAATACAGGAAATTAAGAAGGTTGTAGGTGTTGCCTTTCTATAAGGCGAGCCACAGTCCATTCATAAATTGGGAAGAATGAATGCTGGGAAGCTTTCTACTAGACAGGACACATCTATGGATGCATGCTCTTTTCTAATGTCTACAACCACAGACACACTGGGATACACAGACCTAGAAACACTCACCTTGTCAAAGGACTTTCTAGAAACAGTTCACTCCAAACCAAACAAACAGCCTTTCCTACGTATTCTCAGAATATGAGACAAAACCACAAACTCACAACCACACTCAAAAAGTCACCTCCTTCCCCCAAGTAAGTCTGTGACTATCCGAAGTGTCCTCTGACTGGTGGGCCATACTATGTTTCCCCAAAATGGCCTGTCCTTTCTCAGATCTGTTCTCCTTGTCCAACTCTGTGAACTTGTCAGGAGCCTGTGCTGACCACTACCTGCTGTCTCAGGAAAGGCCCATTTTCAGAGGTCTACTTGAATTTGGCCATCCTCAAATCTTTAGGTACCAAGAAAGACAGACTTTGTCCTTGTTAAATCCAAACAAGTGAGCCTACTGGGAATGGGACAGGTACTGGCTCTTTGTGCCTGGCTTCCTGGATCCCAAGTTCAGAGAGTTCCATCCCCCAAGAAGTGAGGTAGGTCAATTCCTTCAAGAACGGAATGAGGTCACTGCCTTGGCAACAACTTTGTCCTAACAGTTGCATTCAAGGGTCCCTTGAGATGGAGGCTGCCACTACTTCCTGTGACACTTTCAGAAGTTAGAATTGTATATCAACCATAGGCACCCAGGAGAAGCTCTCCACACAGGGTTGGTTTGGTCCATCTTCTTTATATCAAGAGGAGAGAGGCTGATTCAGATACATCCCTTCATCCTGACTAGGTTGTTTGCCTTGGAAGATAACTTTTGCTCTCTCAGGCCCTTCATAGCTGCCTAAATCTTCTCCAGGGATCATTTCTGCATCAACCTTTGAGGTTCTCAGCAGGTGGAATATCCCGTACATTCCTGTATTGCAAGACCAACTCTGTCCCTGCTCTTCTGCAAAGTTAGATTGAGGAACAGTGTATGGTTAGGGTTAATAACATATTCTATTTGGGTTAGGAATTATTCTGCTGGACAAATAATGGTATTGGGTACCTGCGATATTCACAAGAATATATAGGTGAAATATAAGTATGAAACCAAAATTCTAGGTACGATTTGAAGCCAGAAGGACATTGGGCCCTTTAGTGGTATACTTAGCTTTGAATTATGTTCTGCACAGATGTCTCAGATAAATCAATATGCAATGGCATAGGACCTTGTACCTTGGATGATTGAATGTTCAAGAGAACATCCAGTCAAAAGGGAATAGTCAGTAGGAATAGGAAGATGGTCAGTAGGTTTAGAAAAAAGAGTGAGTATAGGATTTGGACAAAATGTTCATTAGCAATAGGGTTTCGGGTAGAGAGTGAAAGTAAATATGAGCACATATAAAGAGTCAGTCACAATGATGAACTGGGGAAAAATATGTAGGAAAGCAGATATTAATAGAGACATTAGGAAATCAGACAAAGTATAATGTGAGTGATAGGATTAGGCATTTTCAATATGGTTGAGGTGGAATATATAATCTTAGGAAGAAAGAAATATGTAGTCACCAATAGGATTGACATTTGAGAGCATTAGGCAACCAGGACATGGTTGTTTTTAGTAATCCATGCTCACTTTTCATTTTGCTTTGGTGAAAGGTTAATAAAATAGGTATTTGTCACTTCCTGTTTTTCTTTATGCTTAACAAAACACTGTTGAAATCTTGAGAACTGTTTGCTAATTTTGTTCCCAAAATGTGCGGTCCCCAACTGCCAAACTGCAGAGTGTACTCCCTCACCCGGTTGCACAAAAACTGCCCACTTGCCCTGACCCCTCAATTAATTTCCCTCCCTGCCCTCTCCAAAAAATTATATAAGCTCTGTTTAAGTTGTTCTCAGGGCTCTCTGCTCTAGTCAAGTGAGCTCTGAGCCCCAGCATGCTGGAACGCCAATAAACACTTTGCTGTTGCTGAGTGAAAATGGTATACTGTTCTGTACTTAAAAGATGCTTTCTTTTGCTTGCCTCTGCATAAAGATAGTCAGTTGCTGTTTGCTTTCGAGTGGGTAGACCCAGATAACGGAACTTCTGGTCAACTAACTTGGACTAGACTCCCACAGGTGTTCAAAACCTCCCCCAGTCTCTTTGATGAATCCCTCCACAGAGATCTCAACAAATTCAGAATTACGCACCCCAAAGTCACCCTGCTTCAATATGTGGATGTCCTGCTACTGGCAGCTAACAACAAGGAAAACTGTGAGTCTGGGACCCAAGCACTATTATCCGAGCTTGCTCAACTCGGGTGTAGAGCTTCTGCCAAAAAGGCCTAAATTTGCCAGCAAGAAGTAATCTTCCTGGGTTATTCCCTTAGGGGCAAAAATGATGGCTCACTGAGCCCAGAAAACAAACCGTTGTGCAGATACCACCTCCATCTAACAGGAGACAACACAGAGAGTTTCTTGGGACTGCTGCCTTTTCAGGTTATGGATACCTGGGTTTGTGTTCTTAGCTGCTTCTTTATATCCGTTGTTAAATAAGGATGCCCAATTCCAATGGACCCTTGAGCACCAGCAAGCTTTTGATAACATTTAAGAACACTGACACTGAACTCCTCAACTTCACTGAGCCCAGCCTGCAATTTCAGAAAGCCCTACACTACGTTAAAAATGTACATCAACTTACTCACCTTGGTTCAAAGAAACTGCAGGCATTCCTGAAAGATCAGGAACAGAGATTTCGACTAACTTACTCACAGTGAAAAAAAATAACTGAACGGGTAACAAAAGCCTGTCGGTTCTGTCAATTGGTTAATGCTTACCCTTCCAAGCTTCCTGCAGGAAAGCACCTACGATGAACCAGACCAGGACAATTCTGGGAAGTAGACTTTACTGAAATTAAGCCAGCAAGGTATAGACTTAAATATCTCCTAGTCTTTGTAGATAAATTTTCAGGATGGATTGAATCCTTTCTCACAAAAAAAAAAAAAAAACCAACAAAAAAAACCGGCTCAAACGGTGGTCAAGAAGATCCTGAAAGATATTAAGATATTTTTTCAAGACAAGGCCTGCCTAAGGTAATAGGGTCTGATAATTGAACGGTGTTCATGGCCCGGGTAAGTGAGGGCTTAGCCAGGACCCAGGGGATTAATTGGAAGTTACATTGTGCTTCTAGACCCCAGAGCTCAGGACAGGAAAAAAAAATAAATTGAACCATTAAAGAGACCTTAACGAAATTAAGCTTAGAGACCGGCATAAAATATTAGACTATGCCCCTGCCTTATCCACTGTTTCATGCAAGAAATACTCCCTCTGTTTCTTTGTGTAAACTCACCCCCTATGAATTTCTCTATGGTGCACCTCCTCCAGTAAGGCATGTAACCCCAACTCTAAGACCTAACGATGCCTTCCACACCCCCTTGCTTGACAGAATTAAATCTCTTGAAAGAACTCAATGATACCGGTGAAAACAGCTGACAACTGCCTTGCAACCTGGGGACAAGGGGACTCCACATTGATATCAAGTAAGGGACTTCATCTACATAAGACAAAATCAGGTGTCATCCCTGGAACCCTGCTTGAAAGGACCATACCAGGTGCTAATTATAACACCTACAGCGGTAAAAGTAGACGGAAACACTTCCTGGATCCATGCCTCTCATCTCAAGCCTGCGCCCTGTCCAGACTCTGTCTGGAAACTGGGAAAGACTGGTAACCATTTCAAATTGCATATTCGCTATGTGGATAAGGCTGTAGACTCTCCCCTTGGCCACCAGTACACCTAACGCTCATCAGCCCGTTCAGCAGCGATGGCTTATCACAAATCCTACTAGACAAGAAGTATGCTCTAACTCGTATACAGCTCCCTTAGGGACCTGGTGGCTAGCTCTCCACCCAGACATTTGTCAGCTGGCTATAAGTCTTTCCTATTAGGATATCGCTGATGAAAATCCCACTAAAATTCAATTAAATCCCTTCCATACCATAGATAATGGAAACAAACATTAGGGATTTAGGGACACGTGAGCCAGATGCAGGTTGGGTAGACTAGATTAGTATGTTTGCCCAGCAGACTATTAAAGCCACAAACAGCCATGGCTGTGTGGAGGGAAAGCCAACTTCTTCTGTAAGTGATGTGGATTTGAGCATACAGGGGCTGCCTGGTGGAATGCAAAATCCTCATCAAATTCAGTACACAGCATTGGCCATATTAGCAATTAGACAACCAAAACTGATGGCCCACAGAGGAGTCTCTAGATCCTCAAATTCTGTGTTACCTTTTTAACTTCTGCAAGTGCTCAAGAGGATGAAAGGAAATTCCCCTATGTGGAGGCCTTTTACCTCCTTCGCTCACTTCCTGAACTATGCATCTCCAATAGATCCTCACCCTCAGGCTTCTGCTCCAGACTCTCTACTGTCAGTCCCACCTCAGCAACCTGATTTCTCTCCTCCAGTTACTAGATCAAAAACCCAAACCTCCGCCAGTTCTCAGATCATTGCTCCCTTGCTGAGGTAGCAGGTACTGAGGTACCCCTCTAAACACTCACTCCTCTCTTCTCCTGTCAGTGCCTACACCTGGTCTCCCCAGGTCCTCTTACCAGGTAACCCAAAGCTCAAACCAGCTGAGAAGAGCCCTCAGACCCCTATCCAAGATGTAATAAAAATGGCCTTTAAAGTTGCTTTGTCATCACTGAAAACAGGTTACTAAGAATTTAAAATCCCTCCCAGGCTTTCTGGGATACTCACTCCCGTCTTCCCCTCTGTTCTACCTGTTCTACTGCTCAAGATTTTGTTCCTAGGAAAATCCCAAACCCCTTTTCCATTATGCTTTTTCATCTCTCTTTTCTCATTCTCAGATCCCCGGAGCTGCTCTCATTCCTCGCCTTCCCCGTCTTTCCCCTCTATACCAGGCCCACAGAAAAATCTTAACTGAACTTCTCCAGAAGCCTTCACCATGGATAACTTTAGAACTTTCAGCAAATGAGTCCCTATAAAAGAGTTCAGTGTAGATAAACTTGCTCTTTTTCTGTTGCCCTGTTATACTTGGCCACTGCTTGGAAAAATCAGCACTTCTAAGCTAGACAACCCCTTAATAGTTTTTCACACAATATGTGAACAAGGCCTCTGGCCTTGAGCTGGGGCTTCACAGAGATGGCTACATTTCTAAAATAAAAAATACCAACTGGGCTTCATGGTAACAGCTGAAAGAGGATAAAAGAAAAGGAAGAAAAAGCTCTCCCCCTCCCAGGTGTCTTTGAAAAGTTAACTTGCCCAGAACAGAGGAAATAACAGAAAAAAAAATCTTTTTGTGAAGTTCTGCCGACTGTGAACTTCTGAGCCCCTTTTCTTTCATGTTGGGTACAAAATTCTGAAACTACCTAAACTTGGGGTTCAGGGCGTTAATTGATTACAACAGAAGCAATGCACTCTGAATCTGGTTGCAACCAAATAGCACTGTTTCCCTGTTTTCGGTGCTATCTTAGGTGCCTTGCCTTGTCTGTCCCTACAACAGTATAATTCTATATACTTAAACATTGTTTATGTTTTCATGAAATGGTCAACAGATGTGATTAATTGTGTAATGGTGCAGATGTTTCCCAGAGTGCTCTATAATGATGCAGGTTAATTTGAAATTCAAACAGGCGGGCATACAACACGGTTCTGCTGGGAACATATATCCCTAACTTTAGCCATCCTATTAGGAATAGGAGTTGCTGCAGGGGTGGGCACAGAAACCCCTGCCCTAGTCCATGGGACACAACTAATGACCCAATTAGAAGCAGCAATAGAACAAAACTTAAAGATAGTAGAAACCTCCATCACAGCTTTGCAGGAATATTTATCCTCTCTGTCTGAAGTTGTTTTACAGAACAGTCAAGGGTTGGACCGCCCATTCATGAGAGAAGGGGGCCTTTGTGCTGCATTGAGGGAAAAATATTGTTTTTATGCCGACCATACTGGAGTTGTAAAAAAAATCTATGAGTAAATTAAAAAGACACCTTGAAGAGCGTCACTGAGAGAGGCCCAAAAAGGGTGGTTTGATTCTGATCCATACATTCCCTCTGGTTAACTATGTTTTTATCAACCATGGCCAGTCCAATAATTATCCTCATATTACTGCAAAGTATAAAACCCTGTTTGCTCAAACGTGTAATTTTTTTTCTCCAAACTCAAATTGGACAAGTTAAACTTATGGTAATAACCCACTTGTAGACATAGAATGTGACACCAGCCTTGATCACTTTTATAATTATAAGTAGCCAGAAAAAGAAGTGGGGAATGAAAGGTTAACAAAATAGGTACTTGTAACTTCCTATTTTTCTGTATGCTTAACAAAACACTGTTGAAATATTGAGAACTGTTTGCTAATTTTGTTCCCAGAATGTGCTGTCCCCAACTGCCAAATTGCAGAATGTATTCCCTCACCCGTTTACATGCAAACCGCCCACTCACCGTGACCCATCAATAAACTTCCGTCCCTGCCCTTTCCAAGGAAAGAATATAAGCTCTGCTGAAGCTGTTCTCAGGGCTCTCTGCTCTATTTCTGTGAGCTCTGAGCCCCAGCATGCTTGACCTCCAATAAACCTTTTGCTGTTGCATGAGACAGTCTCTTCGTGGTCTCTACCTCTGATGCTCGCACGAACATTACTTGAATGATTGAATGTATAAGAGAAAATCAAGTCAAAAAGGGATAGCCAGTAGGATTAAGAAGATAGTCGGTAGGTTTGGGAAGAAGACTGAGTATAGGATTTGGAACAAAAGTTCTTTAGCAATAGGGGTTCTGTTAGAGAGTGAATATAAATGTCAGCACATGAGAACAGTCACAATAATGAACTGAGGAAAATATGTAGGAAAGCAGATATCAATAAAGACATTACTAAATCAGGCAAAGTATAAAGTGAGTGATACAATTAGACATTTTCAACAGGGTGAGTTTGAATATATAATCTTAGGAAGAAACAAATATGTAGTCACCAATAGGATTGACATTTGAGAGCATAAGGCAACCTTGACATGGATGATTTTTGTAAACCATGCTCACTTTCTATTTAGGCTTTGATACAATCTAAGTGTGACCTTTGCATTTGTGTCCAGAATTTTACTGTGATAAAATATATATGTAGATCTGGTGACACAAGTATTTCTTCCACCATTTCTGGGAGCAATATTTTGAAGGCATATAAATGGGTATTGGGTGAACAAAGAGGTGTACACTTTGTCCATGAATATAGAGATAATGCATGAATAGACCATACAGTGAAAAAAATATATAACTGTTTCCACTTTAAATTATGGATTGAATTGATATTTGAAAATATATAAGAAATCTTATATTAATTTACAATCATTCATTCTAACCAGTTATACATCTAATATTAATATTATGGTTATGATTTATCATGAAGATATGTTAGTTTTGCTTCAAAAGCGATTATGGAAATCCAAAATAATGTGTTTGGATAGAGTCAGTCACAATGCTGGCAATATGTGAACAAGGCCTCTGACCTCAAATTGAGCCTTCACAGAGATGGCTACATTTCTAAGATAAAGAAGTTACCAACTGGACTCCATGGTAACAGCTGGCAGGGAGAAAAAAGAAAGAGAAGAAAAAAGCTCTCCCCCTCCCAGGTGTCCTTAAAATGTTAACTTGCCCAGAACAGAGAAAAAAAAAAACAGAAACAAAAACTGCTTTTTCTGAACTTCTGCAGACTGTGAACTTCTGAGCCGCTCTTTTACATGTTGGGTACAAAATTCTGAAACAACCTAAACTTGGGGTTCAGGGAAGTAACTGATTACAACAGAAGCAATGCCCTTTAAATTTGGTTGCAACCAAATAGGACTGTTTCCCTGTATTCGGTGCTATCTTAGGTGCCTTTCCTTGCCTTGTCCATCCCTTTTCTCATTTAAAGACCAGTCAAGAAACATGGAGAAATACATGTGTTCTGAAGCAGAAAGTGATTGATAGTGAAACAAATGCCTATAAATTTCCTAACTTGTGGATGAAATTTATATCCTATGATGTGCATTAATTGAAGAAATACTAATCTACCAGTGTTGAATAAAAATGAACGTCAAAATACACATCATGTCCGATTGGAATCTACTTGCATTAATATTAAACTGGGTCAGTTACTGTAGAAATATTAGGATTCTTATGCACCATTCACTGAAGTTAGTTTTCAGTACTAGGAAACAAATATGTATTTCAGGTGAATGAATATTTCTAAGAATAATCTTGTGAAAAGTTGATTATAAATCCACATACATGAATATGAATGAATTTGATGAGTGTAAAATAAGACACATATTTCATTTGTTGAAAAATCTGGAGAGTGTATATATATATATATTATATATATATATATATATATATATATATATATATATATATATATATATATATATATATATATACATACACACACACACACATTAAAAACAGCAATATATATGCCAATTGAAATTTATAATGAAATATATATCATCGACAGATAGAAAAATATTTATTTTACTGAACATGGATTTATGAATAATATTGTTCAAGTAGGAAGATCACCCCTAATTTAAATTTTCGGTTCCAACATCGTTTAAGAGGAGTGATCCCTTACAATTTGTATCTGCCAAGTCAGCCACCTCACAAGAATGTACGTGTGGTACCAGGTAGGATTCTATCTGTGCATATAAAAATACAGGTGGTGAATAGGCTACAGAGAAAGGGAGAAAGGAATTCATAGGTGGTTAACTTTAAAAAAAACATGGAGAACTATTTCAACAAAAAATTGACTAGATTTATAAATCCTACCCTATATAATGCAAAAGGTAAGTCCAACTATACACCATGCCTCCTCTGAAATGGTTGTATTTTCATTCTGTTTGGGTTATTTTTCTCCATCATATTAGTATTAGTAGTCAGAATATAGTAGGTTAGGGGTTAGTGTCAGGGATTCAGTATTTCGAATGGAAAATTGGAAAATGAATACAATGTGTATGTAAACATGTGCTACACAAAAATGTTTCCACTCTTATCCAGAACAATGCCTTGACAGTACCTTCGCTCCAACTAAAACATCATTAGAGGAGAAGAGTTAGAAAATCAGTGAAAACACATCTTGAATGGAATATGCTCAGGATTTTGAAACCTTGGAGGTGGTAGAGGAGTTTGAAAAAGTAAGGGACAGGGTGAACACTCCACAAACATGGAGTTCTGTTGGACTAAAGACTTCTTGAGAAACTGCCTCTGAATTTGGGCACTTGAAATATATCTTGTTGTCACAAGCTTTAGCTTCCTTTGTAGTGAGACCATCAAACCTGGGTCTGCATCTATGTGACCTGGAGGACACGGTTTCTTATTTACTAATGAAAATGAGGAAGCAGTGCTGAATTCTCACTTTGTAGGTAACCTGTGGTCACTGGGGGCTAAGTGTCTCCCAGTGTGGGCTGTGAAGCCATTTGGTCATCCTCCAATTTTCGTGGTGTTTGTTGCTGCTGCATTGGGGATTTGGTATTTGCTTCACGAAATACAAGGAGTTCAACTGTGTCACAGTGCTGGAGGGAGTTCTGTGACGAGTGGTGGGTCAGCGTCTGCAGGAGAATGCACCAACCAGGCTTCTATCCCACATAGCTTGCCCCCTTGACCATAGCAACCTGATTCTGAACATTGCCCTGAAAGCTCTCCATATAACAAGATACCTTTACACAGAAGTATCTACTGGCTGCACCATGTCAGTAACAAGCCATTTGGAAGCCAAATGCAGATCCACATTGCCCCACCACATGTTTTATCACACACCTGCCAAGCACTGTTCTAGGCCCACTATTCAGCAGGCTCCAACGTACTGGCATCTATATTCAACACAATTTTCATGAAACCTAGTGAATCCAGGCACTGTCTGGTGTACTCAAGATCAGCATCAGGACATCCAAAGGTTCTCCAGTGCCACCTGGTCTTGGGAATTTCAAAAATTTCATGGTATCTGTTTAGCCATTTTTCAAGGATGATGTTGTAGGCACTGTGGGTTTCAATATATTCAGTACCTGTTAAATGGTGAGGAAGCTCATTTCAATGAAAGCTCTGGGGAACTCTCAAGGGCAAGGCTTCCCAAAGAGTGGCCAAAAGGTCGCATGAAGCCAGGCCTATTGAGTTCTACAATGTGAGGTCCATGTGTTTTTTGACTCTCAACTATGGCTGCCAAGTCTTTCAGAATAAAATAATGTGATTTCCTCACTGAGATTCCCAGTGATCTGTGGAAAGTCAATCTGGGCCTAGATCTCAGTTTCCAATGGTCACTCTCATGTGTGGTCTCCTAAAATCCCAAAACAATTGCTGGCAATACTTCTCTGAGGTCAGTTCCAGAACTCAGTCTCTAAGGGGAATCACACCAGAGTTCAAGCCCAGGTGGACCCAATCATCTCTTGCAACTGCCACACAAATGACCAAAATTAAAACCAAAACACTCCCACACGGCCCTCATCTTCTTCATAACCTTTGGCTGGAGTTTTCCATTAGGGGCGCAGTCAAAGACAGTGTCCAAAATAAGCTCCCTTGTCCCTCATTTGCCTAAAATCTCAGTGGCCTGGACACCCTTCATGTGAACCAGGAGTAATCAAATCGGTCTGCCATTAATACTTTTCCACTTCTACAATTTGAGGCTTTCTGACTGTGGGGTTTAGATTCTTTATGTGATTTGGAGTCATGAGAAAATCCAAGCACACATGGGCAAGCTTTGCAGGGATTTGGAGAATTCTTTTGACCCAAAGGATCCCTATTCTCACTTGATTGAAGTGAGAAACCTTACAGAGGAAAGCTAGAGACTTCATCCACAATGACTGCAATTTTTGCCCTTTGATTTTGGATGCACACATGGGATCTTTCTTTAGATTCATCAGGTGCTGATAATCTAAGCCACAGCCTCACACAGGGCCAGGAGACTGATTCCGACACATCCCTTTCCAAAGCAATTAAGCAAAGAGCCACAGGTGATGCCCATTCATTTCCATTTGAAAACTGTTTCTTAGGGCTTCACAAAGGGGTGGCTGGAGGCAAAGACCTTCCTGACATTCAGGGCAAAAGAAAAATAGGTAAGCAAAAGGCCCAAAGCAGGGTTTCTCCACTGTGACTTTTCTGGTCTAACTGATATCTGAGTTTTCTGAGGTGCTCGCCAGTCCCTTCAGCTATCCAGTACATGGCCATATCACAGAGCTTGGAGGTGGTACATATCTTTTACTCAAAACCATGAGCCTATTCTGGAGTGTGGCCAGAATTCAGGAAGAAAATAGGAAATTAGGAAGATAGCAGGTGTTGCCCATCCATAAGGCAATCTTCTGCCTAATCATAAATTGGGCAGGATGAATACTGGGAAGGTTTCTACTAGACAGGACACATCCATTGATGCATTCTATTTTCTAATGTCTACAACCACGGACACAGAGGGACACACAGACATAGAAACACTCGCCTTGTCACATGACTTACTGGAAACAGTCCATACCAAACCAAACAAACCGCCTTTCCTATCTATTCTCAGAACATGAGACAAAACCAAAAACTCACACCCACAACCACAAAGGCACCTCCTTCCCCCAAGTAGGTCTGTGACTATCCAGAGGGTGGTCTGACTCGTGGGCCATAATATATTCCCCCAACATGGCCTGTCCTGTCTCAGATCTGGTCTCCTTAGCCAACTCTGTGAAGTTGTCAGGAGTCCGCGATGAGCCACTACCTGCTTTCTCTGGAAAGGCCAGTTTTCAGAGCTTTCCTGGCATTTGGTCATCCTCACAACAGTAGGACCAAAAAATAATGTCTCTGTCCTTGTTCAATCAAAACAAGCGAGCCCAATGGGACTGGGACTGGGACTGACTCTGGGTTCCTGGCTTCCTGGATCAAAAGTTCACAGTGTTCCATCACCAAAAGTGTGAGGTGTGGTCATTTCTTTAAGGAACTGAATGAGGTCACTGCCTTGGCAAACACTGTGTCCTCACAGTTGCTTTCAATTGACCAATGAAACGGAGGCTGCCCCTACTTCCTTTGAAATTTTCACAAGTTAGAATGGTAGATCAACCATAGGCTCCTGGAACAGCTCTCCACACAGGCCTGGTTTGGTCCATCTTCTCTACATTAAGAAGAGAGCGGCTGATTCAGACATATCCTTTCATCCTGACCAGGATGTTTGCCATGGAAGATGACTTTTGCTCTCTCAGGTCTTTCATAGCTGCCTACATCTTCTCCAGGGATCATTTCTACATGGACCTTTGAGGTTCTCAGCAGGTGGAAGATCACCTACATTTCTGTATTGTAAGTCAAACTCTGTCCCTGTTCTTCTGTAAAATTAGATTGAGGGAACGGTGCATTCTTAGGGTTAATAACATGTTTCATTTGGGTTAGGAATCATTCTGTGAGATGAATAATGGTATTGGAACATGCAATATTTATAAGAATATATTGGTGAAATATAAGTAAGAAAACAGAAATCTAGGTAAGACTTGAAGCCCAGAAGGGCATTTTGCCCTTGATTGGGATACTTAGCTTTGAATTACATTCTGAACAGTTGTCTCACATAATTCGATATCGAATGGCAAAAGACCTTGTACCTTGGATGATTGAATGTAGAAGAGAACATCCACTCAAACTGGGATAGTCAGTAGGTTTAGGAAGAAGAGTGAGTATAGGTTTTGGAACAAATTTCATTAGTAATAGGTTTTTGGTTAGAGAGTGAACGTAAATGTCAGCACATGAGAAGAGTCAGTCACATGATGAACAGGGGAAAATATGTAGGAAAACAGATATCAATAGACACATTAGGAAATAAGGCAAAGTATAATGTGAGTGATAGGATTAGACATTTCCAACAGGGTTGAGTTTGAATATATAATCTTAGGAAGAAACAAATATGTAGTCACCAATAGGATTGATATTGAGCATTAGACAACCTGGACATGGATGTTTATAGTAATACATGTTCAATTTCCATTTAGGCTATGGTACAAACATAAGTGTGAGCCTTGCGTTTTGTGTCCAGAATATCACTGTGATAAAATATATATGTAGATCAGGTTACATGAGTAATTCTTCCACCATTTTTTGAAGCAATATTTTGAAGATGTATAAATTAGTATTGGGGGTACAAAGAGATGTACCCTGTGTATATGAATCTAGAGAAAATGCATGAGTAGATCACACTGTGAATTAATAATATAACTAGTTCTACATAAAATAATGGATTGAATTGATATCTTAAAATATATAAGAAATCTTATATTGAAATACTATCATTCATTCCAACTAGTTATACATCTAATGGTAATATTATGGTTATGGTTTATCATGAAGGGTGTGATTTTTGCTTCAAAAGTGATTATGTAATTCAAAAATCATGTGTTTAGAAAGTAGTCTCATGAAACGACCAGTCAAGAAACATGGAGGAGGGGCTGGGGATGTGGCTCAAGTGGTAGCGCGCTCGCCTGGCATGCGTGCGGCCCGGGTTCGATCCTCAGCACCACATACAAACAAAGATGTTGTGTCCACCGATAACTAAAAAATAAAATGTTAAAATTCTCTCTCTCTCTCTCCCCTCTCTATCTTTAAAAAAAAAAAAGAAACATGGAGGAATACATTTGTTCTGAAGCAGGAAGTGATTGAAAGTGAAACAAATGCCTATAAATATGCTAACTTGTGGATGAAATATATATCATATGATGTGCATAAACTGAAGAAATAGCAACGTACAAGTCTTGAATAAAAATGAACGTCAAAATACATGTCATGCCCCATAGGAATCTACTTGCATTGATGTAAAACTGAGTCTGTTACTGTAGAAATATTAGGATTTGTATGCATCGTTCACTGAAGTTAGTTGTCTGTATTAGGAAACAAATATGTATTTCAGGTGGATGAATATTTCTGAGTATAATCTTGTGAAAAGTTGATTATACATCCACATATATGAACATAATAGAATTTAGAGAGTGTATTATAAAACACATATATTTTGAAAAATCTGGATAGGAGATATATATATATATATATATATATATATATATATATATATATATACAAAAAACCCAAAGACATTAAAAAGTAGCAATATGTATGCCAATTGAAATTCATAGTGAAATATATATCATCCACGGATGCAAAAATATTTATTATACTGAACATGGATTTATGTATAATGTTGTTCAACTAGAAAAATTAATCCAAAGTGTATGCAAAATTGTGATACAAAAAATCTTTCCACTCTCATCCTGAACAATGCCTTGACTTACCCTCACCTTAAGTAATTCACAGTTATATGAAAAGAGGTAAAAAATCTGTGAGTACATATCTGGAATTGAATATGCTCATGATTTCACAACTTTGCAAGTGGTTGATGAGTTTCCAAAAGTAAGGAACAGGGTAAACACTTCACAAACATGGAGCTCTGCTGGACTAAAGACTTCTTGAGAAACTGCCCCTGAGGTTGTGCACTTGAAATATATGTTTTTGTCAGGAGCTTTACCTACCTTTGTTGTGAGACCATCAAAGCTGGGTCTGCATCTATGTGACCTAGAGGACATGGTTTCTTATTTTCCAATGAACATGAGGCACCAGTGCTGAAGTCTCTCTTTGTAGGTAAACTGTGGCCACTTCGGGCAATGTGACTCCCCGTGTGGACTTTGAAGCCATTTGGTCATCCTCCACTTTTCGTGGTGTTTCTTGCTGCTACACTGGGAGTTTGGTATTTGCTTCATGACATACAAGGAGTTCAACTGGCACACAGTGCTTGAGGGAGTCTTGTAACGTGTGGTGGGTCAGGCTCTGCAGGAAAATGCACCAACTAGGCTTCTATCCCACATTGCTTATCGCCTTGACCATAGAAACCTGATTATGAACATTGCCCTGAAACCCCTGCATATAACAAGATGCCTTTTCATATAATGGTCTCCTGGCTGCACCAAGTCAGTCACAAGCCATTTGGAAGCCAATGGCAGATCCACATGGCCACAACACAGATGTATTACCACACATCTGCCCACCACTGCTCTAGGCCCACTACTCAGCAGCCTCCAACTTACTGGCATCTCTGTACTACACAATTTTCATGAAACCCAGTCAATCAAGGCACTGTCTGTTATACTTATGATCAGCAACAGGACATCCAATGGTTCTCCAGTGCCACCTGGTCATTGGGAATTTCAAAAATTTCATGGTGTTTATCTATGCATTTTTCAAGAATGAAGTTGGAGGCACTTTGGGGTTTCCATTCATCTAGGAACCATTACATGGGGAGGAAGCTAATTTCAATGAAAGCTCTGAGGAACTCTCATAGGCAAGGCTTCCCAAACAGTGGCCAAAAGGTCACATGAAGCCAGGCCCATTGAGGTCTACAATGTGAGGTCCATGTGTCTTTTGACTCTAACTATGGCTGCCAAGTTTTTCAGAATAAAATCATGTGATATCTTTGCTGAGATTTTCAGTTCTCTGTGGAAAGCCATCCTAGGCATAGATCTCAGGTTTCAAGGGCAACTCTCATGTGTGGCCTCCTACAATCCCAACACAATTCATGGCAATACTTCTCTGTTGTCAGTTCCCAAACTCAGTCTCTAAGGGAAATCACACCAGAGTTCAAGCCCATGTAGACCCAGTCATCTCTTCCAACCGCCACACAAATGACCACAATTAAAACCAAAACATTTCCACATGGCCCTCATCTTCATCCATATAGACACTCATCATAAACTCTGGCTGGAGGTTTCCATGAGGGGCGCAGCCCAAGACAGTGTCCAAAATATGCACCCTTGCCCCTCATTTGTCTAAATTTAGGGTGGCCTGGAAACCCATCCTGTGAACAAGGAGTGATAATATAGGCCTGCTGTTAATACTGCTCTGCTTCTCCAATTTGAGGCCTACTGAATGTCAGGTATAGATTGCTTATGTGATTTGGCATCATGAGAGAACCCAAGCACTTCTGCAGGACTTTGAAGAACTCATTTGACCCAAAGGAATCCTATTCTCACTTGATGGAGTTCAGGACCTAACACAGGAAGACAAGAGACTTCATCCACAATGACTGATCATTTTGCCATTTTGGTTTTGGATGCACACATGGGATCTTCTTTAGATTTATCAGGAGCTGAGAATCTTAGCCACCCCCTCAATCAGGGCCTAGTGTCTGATTAAGACACATCCCTTTCCAAAGCAATTAAGCAAAGAGCCACACGTGATACCCATTCATTTAAATTTGAAAACTGTTTCTTCAGGCTTCTAAAAGGGGTGGCCTGAGGCAAAGACCTTCCTGACATTCAAGGCAACAGAACCATAGGTAAGCAAATGGACCAAAGCAGGGTTTCTCCACTGAGACTCTACTGCTCACACTAATATCTGAGTTTTCAGAGATGTTCCCATTCCCTTCAGCTATCAAGAACATGGACATGTCACAGAGCTTGGAGGTGGTACATATCTTGGACAATAAATCATGAGCTTATTCTGGAGAGTGGCCAGAATTCAGGAAGAAAACAGGAACTTAGGAAGTTTGTAGTTGTTTCCTATCCATAAGGCAAACCACAGTCCATTTATCAATTGTGAACGATGAATGCTGGGAAGCTTTCTACTAGACAGGACACCTCCATTGATGCATTCTCTTTCTAATGTCTAAAACCACGGACACAGTGGATTCACAGACATAGAAACACTTGCCTTGTCAAAAGAGTAACTAGAAACAGTCGACTCCAAACCAAACCAACCACCTTTTCTACCTATTCTCAGAACATGAGACAAAACCATAAACTCACACCCACACACATAAAGGCACCTCCTTCCCAAAAGTGGGTGTGTGACTATCCAGAGTGTCCTCTGACTGGTGGGCTATACTATGTTCCTCTCGAAATGGCCTTTCCACTTTCAGATCATGTCTCCTTGGCCAACTCTGTGATGCTGTGAGGAGCCTGCAGTTAGCCACTACCTGCTATCTCAGAAAAGGCCCCTCTTCAGAGCTCAACTGGCATTTGGCCATCCTCACATCAGTAGGTACCAAGAAAGTCTTACTTGTACTTAGTAAATCCAAACAAGTGAGCCCACTGGGACTGGGACTGGGACTGGCTCTCGGTGCCTGGCTTCTTGCATCACAATTTCAGAGAGTTCCATCACCAAGGAAGTTAGCTAGGTCACTTCCTTCAGGAACTGAATGAGGTCCCTCTCTTGGCAACAACTTTGTCCTAACAGTTTCTTCCAAGGGTCCCTTTAGATGGAGGCTGCTCCTACTTTGTGTGACAATTTGACTAGTTAAAATGGTATATCAAAATCGGCACCTGGGAACAGCTCTCCACGCAGGCCTGGTTAGGTCCATCTTCTCTACATTAAGAAGAGAAAGGCTGATGCATACACATCCCTTCATCCTGTTCAGGTTGTTTGCCATGGAAGATGGCTTTTGCTCTCTCAGATCCTTCATAGCTGCCTACATCTTCTCCAGGGATCATTTCTGCATCGAACTTTGAGGTTCTCAGCAGTTGGAAGATACCCTACATTACTGTATTGTAAGATGAACTCTGTCCCTGCTCTTTTGTAATTTTAGATTGAGGCAACAGTGTATGCTTAGGGTTAATTACAGGTTCGATTTGGGTTAGGAATCATTCTGCGGGATGAATAATGGTCTTGGGAACCTGCAATATTTATAGGAATATAGAGATGAAATATAAGTATGAAAACAGAAATCTAGGTAAGATTTGAAGCTCAGAAGTGCATTGGGCAACTGATTGTGATACGTAGCTTTGAATTACTTTCTGCATGCATGTTTCAGAAAAATCGATATACAATAGCATAGGACCTTGTACCTTGGATGATTGAATGTAGTAGAGAACATCCACTCAAAAAGGGATAGTTGATAGGATCAGGAAGATAGTCAGTATGTTTCGGAAGAAGAGTGAGTATAGGATTTGGACCAAAGTTCATAAGCAATAGGGTTTCGTTAGAGAGTGAATGTCAATGTCAGCACATGCGAAGGGTCAGTCACAATGTTGAACTGGAGAAAATATGTAGGAAAGTAGATATCAATAGCGACATTAGGAAATCAGGAAAAGTACAAAGTGAGTGAAAAAATTAGACATTTTCAATGGTATTGAGGTTGAATATATAATCTTAGGAAGAAACAAATATGTAGTCACCAATAGGATTGACATTTGAGAGCATTAGGCAACCTGGTCATGGATGTTTTTAGTAATCCATGTTCAGTTTCCATTTAGGCTTTGGTACAGTCATACGTGTGAATTTTGCATTTTGTGTCCAGAATATTACTGTGATACCATGCATATGTAGATCAGGTGATATGAGTATTTCTTCCACCATTTCTGGGAGCAATATTTTGAAGATGTATAAATTAGTATTGGGGATACAAAGAGGTGTAACCTGTGTCTATTAATATAGAGATAATGCATGAATAGACCATACTGTGAATAAATAATATAACTGGTTCCACTTTACAAAATGTATTGAATTGATATCAGAAAATATATAAGAAATCTTTTATTGATATAAAATCATTCATTCCAACCAGTTATACATCTAATAGTGATATTATAGTTATGGTTTATCATAAAGCGTGTGTCCGTTTTGCTTTAAAAGTGATAAAGGAAATCGAAAATAATGTGTTTGGAAAGAAATCTCATGAAAAGATCAGTCAAGAAACATGGAGGAAAACATGTGTTCTGAAGCAGGAAGTGATTGAAATTGAAACAAATGCCTATAAATTTGCTAAATTGTGGAGGAAATACATATCCTATGATGTGCATAAACTGAAGAAATTGTAATGTCCCAGTGTTGAATAAAAATGAACGTCGATATACACATCATGTCCCATAGGAATCTACTTGCATTGATGATAAACTGTGTCAGTTACTGTAGAAATGTTAGGATTTGTATGCACCATTCACTGAAGTTAGTTTTCAGCACTAGGAATCAAATATGTATTTCAGGTGGATGAAATTTTCTGAGAATAATCTTGTGAAACGTTGATTATAAATCCACGTTCATGAACATGAATGAAATTAGGAAGTGTATATAAGACACATATATTTCATATTTTGAAAAATATGGAGAGAGTGTGTATATATATATATATATACACACACACAAACACAGAGAGAGAGACATTAAAAATAGCAATATATGCCAATCAAAATTCACCATGAAATATATATCATCCACAGATCCAAAAATATTCATTTTACTGAACAAAGATTTGTGTATAATTTTGTTCTCTAGGAAGCTCACC